>NC_088355.1:36795000-37095000 GCF_036884655.1 Musa acuminata AAA Group | reverse complement strand
CTCATAGCCTGACATGTCATGATTAACATTTCGATAGCTATCGTCACCTTTATCATGAAGAAGAATGAATATAAGATTATAGATCATTTACGAGATGTTACAAAGCATATCAGCTTTTATATTATTAGACAAAAGAAGATGTTGGAATATTTGACTTAATTTTTATGATTTTAAATTAATAATCTTAATTAAGATAGAAGTCACAGTCAAATCTGGATTTGAGTCTCAGACTAATGCTTTAGAAACAAGAAGATGGAAAGAAAGATGGAGTAGAGCTAAGGAAGAAAAGGTTAAGAGATCCCAAATTTTACAGATTTATAATTCATTATAGTTAATATGAGTTTTTAATTTTGTGGTGTCTTTTTATTTTTTATTTTATCATTTTTTATTTATAATTTCTTAATGTCTGTCGTCTTTTTTGAAAGATTTTCACAAAGTTAAAATGGTCGATTCAGCTATTTTTTATATCAAAAACCTGAGACAAAAGTTTGGGAGCCAATATATTAACACATTGATCACTTGCTTGATTATTTTTTCTTCAAAATCGGGATTATAGTTTTTCTTTTTCTCTGTCACTGTTTGAAGGAAATTTCCTTAATATCACTATCATAAACATCACTATTCCATATATCAATAACAACTTTAACACTTTTTTTTTTTTGCTGAGAGAAAATTATTAATAGTTAAATATCATGAATACAAACTCGTCTATACTTTGAGAGTGAATGTTTATATGTTAAATTATTAATAATAAATGATTTAACTATATATATGCTAACTTATTCTTCCAAATACGTAAATATTAAGTATATTTAGGTGTCAACTCACATATGGACCTGACTGCCTCATGCATAGTAATTCTTTCTTAAATGATGCAAGTTAGAGCTGATAAACTAAATTTGCACTCGATTAAAAATATTATGATCTAATCCATTTATTATGACATATATATATATATATATATATATATATATATAATTTTGAGCTGATATTTATTTTTTATATATATTATATATATATAATTTTATTATAACATGAAAACATAAAATCGCACTCAATATTCATTTTGGAAATGGACGTACGAGATTGCATCCCATAGAAGAAGATCATCACGTGATGGTGATGATGCCTCTTGCAAACAAAATCGGGCATTACAATTTCTATTATATAGTGATAATCTTATGATTATAGATAACATTGTATTATAATTTTAAAAATTATATTAGCATCCTGCAAATGCTAATATAATTTGAGCATTATTTTTTGAGCATTTTAAATATAGCATCTAGATCAAATATAATTTAAAAAATATCAAATACTAATTTATATTCGAAATATGTATTCACTCTCAATCCACATTTCAAATAGCATTAACTTTCCTAAGCATATGAAAAATTTATAGCTAAGAAAAGAAGATATTGATATATGCATGTTTCCAATCAAGCTCAAAATTCTCTAACTTACTTAAGTATATGAGAAATTTGGATTCAATTGGTTTTAAAACAAATATACTACTAGTCTAGAGGCAATTTCTCTAAAATACACCTATATTTTAGGTTTTTTTTTAATTAGTATCATCTATTTTATTTTAATTTTCTCAAATAGTGACCTTGATTTTAAAAAAATATCCAATCTATCCCTCGAAAATTTTCTCGTACGTTGCATTATTTTTGGCAGGTTATAGTGTTTTGACCACCATAATAAAAATAAAAATATTGTAAGACATCTACTCATGAACATGATCAATGATTTAAATGGATTTTCAACCTCAATCAAACAAACTGTAAACATAAAAAACATAATATCATAATATGTCACTTAAAAGTGTTTTTCAATAGTATTTATAGTGTTTTTAATACCTCAATAAAATACTACAAAGTTATTGAAAAATACTATAGCAGTTGAAAACTGATAAAACAAAGAGGCAAAAAAATTGATGAGTTAATTTTTTTAGTGGTATTTTAGGTATTTTAAAACTATTTGAGAAAAAAAAATAAAATAAGAGTATCAGTTAGAAAATACATAATATATAATTATTTTCTCAAAAAATCATCGTTCAAATAGTATCATCAAAGATTAACATCATTTCAGACACTCTTAAGGATCTAAAGAAGAACGACAATTACAGATCCATAGATAACAACAGTACTAGTCCGACAAATTAAATCCTTCCCTCAGCTAAGATTCATTCGCCCAAATGAATTAAATTTCATACCCAAAAAAAATTAAGAAATATGTCTAAAAACTAGCCGAGAAAGAATAATCGAAGAAGTGGTCAACAAATTCATGTAGTTTGACATGTCAAAAGATACAATAACGTCCATCGCAGGAGAATACTTTTGACACTCGACCTTGACAATATGTACTAAGATATTAAATAATATGGTTAGCATGAATGACAAACCTTGGGATATGGATGGCTGCAGCTGTATTATGGCTCGAGCAGCTCTATCGAATAGATCTTTGTCAAGTTTGGTATCAATTATATTTTTTATGTTTAGACTTATAATTTAACTTATGGAGAATATTAAAAGATAAGCTTAATCATTAGATACATTGAATTGGGAAAAGACTTCATAAAATGATGCAATAAAATATTGCATTGAATATGATCATCATGAAATGGTGCGTGAACCTTTGATTATATTCCCCTTAAGTTAAAGAGCATATATATAGATAGGGATTCATGTAGTCGTGTGGTGAAAAAAAGGGTTAAAGAGCTTTATACACATCCACAATTAAATACCACTCTCTCTCTTCCCCCTTGTTTGAAGTGGTCGAATGCTATTTCTCCACAATTATCTTATTTTATGTTCCTTAGCAAGAAATATGCATATGATTATATTTGAAATCATCAGCACCAAGATGATATTATTACATAAATATATATAATTGAATAAATGTCTATTACGATAACAACCTATAGTATGATCTAACTATAAGTATAATAGTTCAACTATATTTTCATGACTTATAATAATGTTTTTTTATTTATTAGTATGAAAAATTGAATAAAGAATGTTGATGCATAATTGGACCTATTAGGTTTGCCAAAATGGATTACTTTCAACTACATCAGAACAAAAAAAAGTATATAACCAATTGTAAATTGCTTACAATAACATGAACAAATAATTTATTATTATTGAGATATATGATTGGTTAGTGCATTATTATATGGGTGATACGTCTCAGAGTCTATGAATGTCATATGTCATTTAACATAATAAAATTAAAAATATAAAAGAATGATAATTTAGATATGATCAAGAAATTAATGATAGGGCTACTACCATTAATGATGTCTTCGGAGAAGTATCTAGGATTGTGCTTTGTGCTTTAATGCTAATTAAATCTGTGGCCACTTGTCCATTGCCTATATTAAAAATCTTGAACGTAAATTTTAGGTCAATCCTCTTCATGCAATCTCTCTTATTAAGGAGTTAATGAGCTAAAAATGAGAACACATTAATTCTTACAAATTGTATTTTGAAGTATCATCGTATAACTCATAAGAATTAATGTGTATTCATTTTTATCTCATTAATCTTTTAATGAAAAAGATCACAGGAATAGAATTAATTTGAAATTTATATTTAGGATTCTTAATATGAGAAATGAACAAGCGCGCCCAAGTCCACTTAGCACCAGAGTGCAAGGCTCCTAGGCAACTGTCATAGACAAAGTTAACTGCTACAACTAACACCATCGTTGCGTCCTATATTGGCCTTACTCGTAGATGATTACCTCTATGATAACCTTTAGTTGTCAAGCATCCTTTTATCACATTGTGTGGAGTAAATGTATAAGAAACGAATGAGAGAGAGAGAGAGAGAGAGAGAGAGAGAGAGAGAGAGAGAGAATGTGTGTGCGCGTGCGTGCATGGGTGTCAAGATTTTACATACGAGAGTGCATTAGTGTCCAGATTTTGCATATGAGATTCCACGAGTAATTTCTTATTTTAAATTATAGTGTTCACAATGATATTCCTAACAGTTCAAAATGATAAAGTAATAAAAAAAAACTTGCCTTTTGCATCAAATCTATTGAAATATTAACGTAAACTTTATGAGCGAATAGGATACGAGTTTAAAAAATCTTAGTTACGCTACGAGTCTTTGCTTAATTGAAGTCGAAGTCTTAGTCTCAAACCTATTATAAATAAAGGGTATTATAATACTTTAAGGAAAGAAAAAAAAAAAAAAAAAGATGAGTTAGAGGTATGAGAGGTTGAGAAGCCGAGAGATCTATAAATAATAGCTTTTAGCGCATGGTGTCGTATTAGTCTTCTTTATCTATGATGCATGATCTGAGAAATTTTCCTGCAAAATCATTTAGAAAGAAGGTTGATAAATCTTAACAACCGGAGATCATTATAGCTATATCATAACAGCTAATTGCAATTCTATCTTAGTTACTCGGTCTAATTTACTTTCATTCAAGAAACGATGGAGCCAATGACGTTGTTAGATTTTTTTGTACGACTGTGCTTTGTGTTCTAGTGTTAGCTGGACCCATGGCCACTTACTTGTCCATCACGCACAATAATAGAATCTTGAATACAAATTTTTGGTCATTCATCCTCATATAATCACTTATATAAAGGAGTTAACGAGCTGAAAATGAATCCACATAAATTGTTAATGAATCTTGTTATGAACTGTTCATCATGTAATTTGTAAGAATTAATGTGGATCCGGTTTGAGCTCGTTAACGCTTTAATAAAGGAGATTATAGGAAGAGTATCGATCCAAATGTCATCGATTACGATTAGATTACCTTTGTCCCTTGTAAGTGCACCTTGATTTCCTTCTTCATCTCTTGTTCATCCATATCCTGAACCTGATCGAATTCCAGACCCATGAGTTGCTTCATGATCTTAGTCAAGACTTGTCTCTGTGATCCAAAAATCCAAGCCCGACAGTGGAAATGTTTTATGACAGCGTCACTATAGTAATCGTGATAGCACGTCGTAGTACGCCGAGATCACAAAGCTGTTTCGTGATGACTTCCACGTCTTCTTCAAAGCCCACCACATCCGCGTCCAGCTCAAACCTGTACGTGACTCGATAGGTTCACAAAGAAGCACATCGTTTTCCTATATGGACGAATACACCGAGGAAAGACTAACTGATACCCATACGCAAAGAAGCATGAATAGCTACTTTTGACTAAAATTGGAAGGTGATAACCTGAGTTTTCTTAATAGATACCTTCGAGCAAGAGTTGCATCCATGCCTGAGGAAGACGAAGCAGAGGACGGCAGCCCCCGGATGCCGAGCTGTGACGCCCGGTTGTACATCTCCTGAAGACTCCTATTAATGTGCTGCATACGCTTTGCGAGCCGACGGCGAGAGGGGATTCGGGTGGTGAAGGCGAAAGCAACGCGATCGAGAAGGTGCACGTATTCATCCGATAGGTCCTCCATGTCGTAGGACAAATCTCTGATCTGTCTCACCCACTCCCGCACCAGCTGGCTGTGCTCCTCTCTGGGCTTCCGAAGCCTATATATAATGTAAACATCAATTTATATTTTAAACATGTTCCCAAATACACCTTATTTATAGTATCAAACCCTAATTATAATATTAACTTCCCTAAACATATGAGAATTTGATAGCTAAGAAAAGAAGATATAAATTTCTCTAAGTAGATGAGAAATTTATAGTTAAGAAACGAAGACATTAACTTTTGTATATTTAGAACCATCGAGCTCTCCGAGAAGGAAGAATGTCTTCCTCCATAGTTTTTAAGTTAACCCCTCTAACCCCCTCCTTGGATTTAATAGATTTTAATATATATATTCTTCAACAAAATATATTGCTCGCATTTCAAGGAGGGGTGGCTTCCCTACGATGTATCCATATTTTATGTATTTTTGAATTAGTACATCTCATCTTTTTTTTCTTTCAAATAGTACCTCTAATTTAAAAATATATCCAAAGTATCCTTTAAATTTTTTATGTATATATATTATAGTGTTTTGACTTGTTATAATACTTCTAGCCTATTATAGTGTTTTGGCCACCACACTAAAAACATTATAAGGCCTAATAAAAAATACTATCAATGATCATAATAAGCTCGTATCCCCAATCAAACTAATTATAAGCATAAAAATATAATAGTATAATGGCCCGTCAGCAATGATAATCAAAGAGATATAATATGATATCATTTATAGTATTTTTCAATAGCTTTTATAGTAATTTTAATATCTTAATAAAATATTGTAAACACTAAAAAAATACCATAAATTCTATTGAAAAACATTATGACAATTAAAAATTGATTAAAAACTGAGTGAAAAACTTTGGTAAATTTATTTTAGTATTTTAGATTTTTGAAACTATATGAAAAATTAAAAGAAAGAATATCATTAAGGAAATACTCAAAATATAAATAAATTATAAAAAAATAATTTTATTTAGCCATTAACTATTATGTAACTCCATATATTAGAAGAAACTAATTACTTTCAAGTGTATCATTTCAAGAAGTTCCGATGTATTTATTCAAAGGCTTATTCTTGGACAATTATAGCTAAAGAAAATTTTATATTATGTTGTATATTTAATACATATATTCTTTTGCTAAAACAGGGGGATGAAAATGACCTTTGATAAGAATATTAATATTACCATTATTAATATCATTATTTCCATTTAAATTTTCTAATTGTTATATCATGATATATATTGCAAACAAAGTATGATTGATGACACATTAAAAAGTTGATAATTTGTCCATGGTTTCATTGTATACTTCTTTTGCCTCCTGATATAATTAAAATAAATCTATTTCGATAAGTTGCATATCAATATTTTTTATTTATAATTTTTCTTAGTATTAGTTAAATTGTGCAAATTAGATGTTAGATCGTAATCTTTTCTTTTATTGGGATGTCCAAATATTTGTTACTAAAATACATTAAAAAAATCAAAAGAGATGAAGAGTATAACTTTTAAGTAACAAGAAGAACATTTATTTAACAGTAAGATTTGTGTACTTATGGAGGACAAGGATGAGAATGGAAGGTCTTGGATGCCAAACTCGGATGCATAGTTGGACTTGGCTTGAAGATCCCTGTTGATGCTTTGTAAGCTCTTTACAAGCTGATAGAGAGTAAATATTCGAGTTGGGAGCTTAACAATGTATTCGAAACTATATTTCTGCCCTAATCATCTCACTCGCAATGCATACTCGTCTACCACATCCTCTATGTCATAGGATAAATCTTGGATTTGTTTCACCTACTTCTGCACTAATTTACTATACTGATATTATACTGATATTTAGGTTTTTTATCCATGTCCTCGAGAAATGATAGTAACAATCTTAGTTTACTCATGACACCTCTATCTCATCACTCACATTGAAGAGGAGTGTACCTTCTTCAAAGATATACTCACTCATTTTTCTTAATATCATATTGATTACTGCCCCTGCCATCTATCTCTTCTTCTTCTTCTTCCTTTCTCTTTTTGATTCTACTTTCGTTGGTGGTTATGCGAAGACTATATATAATGCAATAAATCATCTAAGACACTCCATTGAGATGAGCAGCATAAACCCATCAATAGAAACACCCATCACATGCCTTGGGTTTTCTTAATGATCCATATATTAGATTAGATGTGCTCTCATTAGGTGGTGAGATCGAACATGTGGTAACCCAAAATAATTATACTATCACGTGTAGGTAAAGCCAAAGAAAAAGAACAAAAGAGCAAAGGCAATTCGTATTTTACGCTTTCATTTGTCCATTGCATTACAAAGGAATAGCTTTTTTCTGTTCTCTATCACTGTTTCAAAGAAATTTCCTTAATATCACTATCATAAACATCACCTATTCCATATATCAATAACAACTTTAACACTCTTTTTTTATTTTTTGATGAGAGAAAATTATTAATAGTTAAATATCATGAATACAAAACTCACCTATACTTTGAGAGTGAGTGTATATATGCTAAATTATTAATAATTAATAGTAAGTGATTTAACTATATATATGCTAACTTATGCTTCCAAATATGTAAATATAAAATATATTTAGTTAGTCACATATGGACCTGACTTAGTGTCATATATGCATAGTAATTCTTTTTTAATAAACTAAAGTTGCACTCCATTAAAAATACTAAGATCTAATCCATTTTTTATAAGGTGTATATATATATATATATATATATATATATATATATATATATATATAAAATATATTTTAAAGTGATGTAAAAATGCGGTGAGCGTGGATCGAACACGCGACCTTCAGATCTTCAGTCTGACGCTCTCCCAACTGAGCTATCCCCGCTTTGTAATTATTTTTGATATATAATATATATATATATATTAATTTTCTTATAACATGAGAACATTTAACATCACAGTCAATATTCATTTTGGAAATGGACGTACGAGATTGCATCCCATAGAAGAAGATCATCACGTGATGGTGATGATGCCTATTGCAAACAAAATCTAGCATTACAATTTTTATTATATAGTTATAATCTTATGATTGTAGATAACATTATATTATAATTTTAAAAATTATATTAGCATCCTGCAAATGCTAATATAATTTGAGCATTATTTTTTGAGCATTTTAAATACAGCATCTAGATCAAATATAATTTAAAAAATTATCAAATACTAATTTATATTTGAAATATGTATTCACTCTCAATCCACATTTCAAATAGCATTAACTTTCCTAAGCATATGAAAAATTTATAGCTAAGAAAAGAAGATATTGATATATGCATGTTTCCAATCAAGCTCAAAATTCTCTAACTTACTTAAGTATATGAGAAATTTGGATTCAATTGGTTTTAAAACAAATATACTACTAGTCTAGAGGTAAGTTCTCTAAAATACACCTATATTTTAGGTATTTTTTTAATTAGTATCATCATCTATTTTATTTTAATTTTCTCAAATAGTGATCTTGATTTTTAAAAAAATATCCAATTTGTGCCTCGAAAATTTTCTCGTCTGTTACATTATTTTTTGGCCTGTTATAGTGTTTTGACCATCATAATAAAAATATTGTAAGACATCTACTCATGTACATGATCAATGATTTAAATGGATTTTCAACCTCAATCAAACATATTGTAAACATAAAAAATATAATATCATAATATGTCACTTAAAGTGTTTTTCAATAGTATTTATAGTGTTTTTAATACCTCAATAAAATACTGCAAATTTATTGAAAAATACTATAGCAGTTGAAAACTGATAAAACAAATAGGCAAAAAAATTGATGGGATAATTTTTTAGTGGTATTTTAGGTATTTTAAACTATTTGAGAAAAAAATAAAATAGGTGTATCATTTAGAAAATACATAATATATAATTATTTTCTCAAGAAATAATCATTCAAAAAAGTACCAACAAAGATTAGCATTATTTAATTAAAAATTCGCATCAGGCACTCGAAGGATCTAAAGAGCAAGGACAATAACAAATTTATAAATAATAACAGAACTAGCCAACAAATTAAATCATTCCCTCAGCTAAGATTTATTCACCCAAATGAATTAAATTTCATACCCAAAAAAGTTAAGAAATGTATTTAAAAACTAGTTGATAAAAGATTATTTGGTCGATCGTGGGACCTTTAGGCTAGCAAGGATTATCTACCTTGGATGGTAAGTGTATCTATACCGTTTTACCCTTTCAGAATTCGTGAATTCTAAAAAGTACTATTGAGAGTAAAGGAGATCCGACGGACTTATGAGTCCTTGGTTCTTATAATCCTCAATCAATATAGGATTAAATAACTTTATCAGTACTTTTTCTCATAAGGGAGCAGGTCTCGGGCCCTTCTTTTAATGATCGACTATTGGTGTGGTCCGTAGGCTCGCAAGAAATTATCCGTTTTGGATAATGGGCGTACCCATATGAATTTACCCTATTAGAGTTCATAAGCACTAAAAAACATTTCTGAAGGTAAAGAAAATCTAACAAACATGCGAGTCATTAGATCTCGTACCCTTCAACTAATATAAAACTAAATGACTTTATCAGTAGTAAGAACAATGGAAAAAGTAATTAAGAAATTCATGTAGTAGATGTCAGAAGATACAACAACGTCCGTATCAAATGTAACTACTTTGTCCATCATAGAAGAATACTTCGACACTCGACTATATTAAATAGTATGATTAGCATAAATAATAAAATTTGGGATATGGATGGCTAATGGCCCGCAACTCTATCACATTGATCGGTTTGGTATCAATTATATTTTTATGTTTAGACTTATAATTTAACTTAAGAGAAATATTAAAAGCTAAGCTTAATCATTAGATACATTGAATTGGGAAAAGGCATCATAAAATGATGCAATAAAAGATTGCATTGAATATGATCATCATGAAATGGTGCATGAACCTTTGATTATATTCATTGAATGAGCCCTGTCAACTTTACTCTCCGTGCATATAAATAGATAGGGATTCATGTAGTAGTGTGGTGAAATAAAAAGTCAAAGACTTTATACACCTCGACAATTAAATACCACACACACTCTCTCTCTCTCTCTCTCTCTTCCCCCTTGTTTGTAGTGGTCGATCCTCCTCTCCTATTAGTTTCTCTTCATTACTTCAATGCTCTTCCTTCTCTTTGAATTATCTTATTTGATGTTCCTTAGCAAGACATTTACATATGATTATGTTCGAAATCATCGAGATATGATTATATAAATATAATATAATTGAATAAATATCTATTACGATAACATCGTATAGTATGATCTAATTATCAGTATAATAGTTCAACTGTCTTTTCATGGCCTATAATAATATAAATTTTTATTTATTAGTATGAAAAATTGAATAAAGAATATTGATGCATAATTGGACCTATTAGGTTTGCCAAAATGGATAAGTTTCAACTACATCATAACAAAGAAAAGTATATAATCAACTGTAAATTGCTTACAATAACATGAATAAATAAGTTACTGTTGTTGAGATATAGGATTGGTTAGTGCATTATCATATGGGTGATATGTCTTAGAGTCCACATATGGATGCCATATATGTCATTTAACATAATAAAATTAAAAATATAAAAGAATGATCATTTAAATATGATCAAGAAATTAATGATAGAGCTACCACCATTAATGGTGTCTCCGGAGAAGTATCTAGGATTGTGCCTTGTGCTTCAATGTTAATTGAACCTGTGGCCACTTGTCCATTGCCTATATTAAAAATCTTGAACGTAAATTTTAGGTCAATCCTCTTCATACAATCTCTTTTATTAAGGAGTTCATGAGCTAAAACTGAGGACACATTACTTCTTACAAATTATATTTTGATGTATCATCGTGTAATTCATAAGGATTAATGTGTATTCATTTTTAACTCATTAATCTTTTAATGAAAAAGATCACAGGAATAGAATTGATCTGAAATTTATGTTTAAGGTTCTTAATATGAGAAATGAACAAGCGCGCACAGGTCCACTTAGCATCAGCCTCCTAGGCAACTTGACATGGGAAAAGTTAATTGCTACAACTAAACCATCGTTGCCTCCAGCAGATGACTACCTCTGTGAAGCCTTTAGTTGTCGAGCATCCTCATATCATCTTGTGTGGAGTAAATGTATAAGACATGAATGAGAGAGAGAGAGAGAGAGAGAGAGAGAGAGAGTCTATTGAAATGATAAAAGTAATAAAAGAAAACTTTATCTTTTGCATCAAATCTATTGAAATATTAACGTAAACTTTATGAGGAAATAGGATACGAGTTTAATACGTCTTAGTTAGGATACGAGTCTTTGCTTAGTGGAAGTTGAAGTTTTAATCTCAAGCCTATTATAAATAGAGGGCATTATAATACATTAAAGGAAAAAAAAAAAAAGAGAAGAAAAGATGTCTCCCTAAGATGTCTCCCTGATATTTTAGCTTACCTTCTAGAAGGATTTTTAGTATTCTCATGACGTTTTTGAAATGATTGTTGCTAAATTTTATGCAATTTTAAGCCATAATTATCTTCTGCTTACAAGTACATCTTAGCAACCGGAGATCATTATAGCCATATTATAACAGCTAATTGCAATTCTGGCTTAGTTACTCGGTCTAATTTACTTTCATTGAAGAAACGATGGAGCCAATGAGGTTGTTAGCTTTTGTCTAGGACTGTGCTTTGTGTTCTAGTGTTAGCTGGACCTGTGCCCACTTGTCCATTGCCTACAGTAATAGAATCTTGAACACAAATTTTTGGTCATTCATCTTCGTATTATTGCTTTTATAAAGGAGTTAATGAGCTGAGAATGAATCCACATCAATTGTTATGCATCACGTTATGAATCGTTCACCATGTAATTCGTAAGAATTAATGTGGATCCGATTTGAGCTCATTATCTCTTGAATAAAGGAGATGGTAGGAAGAGTATCGATCCAAAATTTATGTTCCAGATTCTTAGCGTACACAATGGACAAGTGTGTAGAGGTCCACCTGGCATCATAGCATTAGGCGCAATCTTAGGTAACTAACTAGGTCGTTAATAGTATCGTCTCAGCTTACAAGCAAAGCTACTACAACTAACACTAACGTAATATGATCCAGAATCAAAATCTAACATCATGTATACCGAGGTTTAGCATAATGGTGGCTCCATGCCATACCGTGTCCCCTATAACTTTCATGTCAATTCTATTATCGTTATACACGATAGTAGTTCGACTCATATAAGTATGTGTTTTTTCAGAGGAGCGCATGTCATCTTTAGAAAAAAACTTATAAGAAGTTGAAAGAACGGTGATTAAAGAAATTATATCATTCTTTTAAGATATCGTATGTTCTTGACATTTGGGTTAGCAAATACGATGTAATGTAGATTAGTAAGTATTAGAACAATTATTATGGACTTTCGAAGAAATTTTCTTTTAATTCTTTCTATATTTTTTTAAAAACAATAAGTAATAAAAGATGAGATTTGATTTTAGAATCTTACGTTATACTGTCAAAATTTTTATCAGTTTAAGTTAATTAATTGATACATTTATTTATTTTTCTATATTTGTTATAAAAAAAATTATAATAGTATATTTTCATTTATGCCTCTCACTAACAATTTGACCTTTTAGTCCTAATCCTCCAACCTATTGACGGTTGTATCTGCCGTCTTGTGCAAACCCATCTATGACGCAGAATTAATCCGACAGAATGTTGCCATAGGAAGATATAGTTTACCAGACAAGCAAAACAGTAATAATTGTTACATTTAGTATGACGACACTGAACAAATACCAGCATATTTCAGCTTCAGCTGATGACATTTATTGGAGACGCTGATTCAGTAAATTATATTTACTGACACTACTGCCCATACAAACTATATATTTTTACAAAAGATTATCTATTAGGAAAAGAAGAGCCTTCGGAAGAGGGTCCAATGCCAATAAAAACTTAAGGAAAATTATTCATCTAGAGGTATCCATTCCAGTTCTACTTCGATTTCTCCAGACTCGACATTTTGCAACTGTAGAGAGACCTCTTGTTTTAACTTTCCATCAACAATGTTGACGATGCTGTCACTAATAAGTGCATTGTCACTTGTTTTTAACCACTTCCCGATCTGCATGTTTCCAAGAAGCTCGGGATCCCCAAAAGCCATGGCAGATGTGATCATAGGCTGGAGGTCAACCTCAGCTTCACCCATTATATCGTCGGCGGAAAATACATCTTGATCATATACTTGCTGTTTGAAGGAGAAAGGAAGAGGAAGTTAGGGATCATGATTTATGGGAGTAACTGCATGTGCTTGTAACAGAAGAAATTTAATTTTCTTTTCTTTTCTTGGCTTACTCAGATCAACAAGCTTTTGATACAAACAGACAAAAACAATTACAATGAACAAAAAATGTTCCTTGCCTTGGATGAGTAATAAAAAATGTTCCTTCCGAAGAACAAAAAAGTTACATAAACTAGTCATTCAGTGAGTAAAATTAAAATATGATGTAAACGATGTGATAAAGAAAGAAATATCTATCGATCAAACATATTCAAACTAACCAGTTTCAAAGCGCCATATGTTTGAGGAACTGACAGCGTAAGCTCTTCATTCCATATTGGATTTAAGTCGCTCGGTTTTACTGTTGTCTGGGCCTTCTGAAGCAAACCCCATGTCAAATTAACATTTGGGAAAGAAACATCAAAACCAATTTAATATCGAGGCAGTTATCATAAATATATCAGATTAAATGCCCAAGGATTTCAGCTAAAAATGGATAACTCGCCTGCTCTCCAAGAGTCAAGACAACATATGGATCACTGCTAAACATATCTCTAACAGCTAAATTTGAGCCTCTTACAACCTTGACCTTCAAATCCCCAATGAATTCCCTCATCTCTACCTGTGATCATCACAAGAACCTTATGACTAGGTTATTGCCAAGGACACAGCAGCTGATGCCTGATAAAGCATACAAACAAGTAGTTTGGCAAATGCAGAATTCAGATGGTGTAGAACATGGCAGTCCTGAAATTTTGTTTACCCAAGAAGGAAGCAGATAAAGCATGACTTACAGCCTTGTTTGAATTGTTGGAATCAATCCGGTAGTTTAAGCTCTCTTTGGGTTCTACATAATTGAAAGACATCTTTGAGGACACAATACGCAAGCTTGGTTTCAAGAATTCTTGTGACTCGTACTTAGACCTACACAACAAAAGAAAATGCTTGTGCATGAGCACTTTTCTTGCTTATATACAGTATTCACTCTGGTAAAGACACCACCTGATGAATTTGCTGCGCTCCTCATAACTTGAGTTTGACTTGGGTTTTGGAAACCGCTTGGGAAGAAAAGCCTCATAGATTGAATTAGCATAAGAGTTCCCACCAACCTCAATCATGGATTCAATGTCAGCATCAGACCATTCATCTAACGTCACTGACAGAACCTGAATGTTACAGTAGTGAAGGAAAAAAAAAAATCATTAATCAGTCATTACAAAATTCTTTTCGTAAGTTGTTCAAATTCAAGGTAATATATCCACAACTCCTGAGAGAAGGAAATAAGCATCTCACAGGACTTAAATTGTGGATGGTTCCAGGTCATTTATAATTTGTCCCTTGGAACTAAATTTCTCTTTGAACCTGGATCCAAGCTCTAGACTATACTTCTAGGTCGTATTTCTGTTCAACTAATCAGCTATATACTAATTGAATTTAAAATTTTATTTAAAAAGACTAAAATGTGATTAGTAGAAAGCAGCACATTTTTCATCTCAAGTAATTGGAATTCAACAGTAAATAGGCATTATGTTTAACATAGGCTGCCTTAAGATAACAAGAAAACTCTCATTGTTTTTTATTTGGGGAAACCCCAGCTTTCATGTAAAGTATAATACTATTCAATTTTTTGCCTCAGATGAAAATGTGTTGCTGGTTAACTTTCATCAAAGCAAGTAAATGAAACTCGGTTTACCAGATCTAATTGGTCCAATGCTCAAAATGCCCTAGGTTAAACTGAAAAGCTTCCAATACCCCTCGAATGCCCTAGCTCCCAGTACCAGTCCACTGCCCTGTAGGCTCATCTGCCACCTAAAATTTAAACCTGCAGGACCATCATCTCATGTTTTCTCCTAGACAAAGAAGCCTCGGTCCACCACCTTGGTGGCCCACCAGCAGAGAAAACAATAATAAGAGCAACATAGATAAGGTCTTGTTAGCTCCTGATTCTAGGTGCAACATAAGAGACCACAAATGTATTAAATTTATTTTATAAAATAACATAATATACCATCTTCCAACATCACCTTCATGTCCCACAGTTGAGTAACATAGAAGCAACCTAAACAGTAAAAAAATGGCCAGTTTTGCTAAAGGATTGAGGATCAAAACACCATCGGGAGATGGCATAAGGGAAGACAAAGGGAAAACTGCCAGAGAGGAAGAATGTGAAGTGCAATAAGTATCTGATGTCGGTTGGAAGGAACAGAGAGTGATGGTGATGGTTACTTAAAGCGGTTCCTACACTACATACTTGGACTAGTAAAATTAAATAAAACTGTAACTTAATATAAGGTGGGGACCTTACGGTAATAAAGCGATAATGTGAATTTATAGCACAATTTTCTCTTAGTCCTTGCTTAGCACAATTTTCTCTTAGTCCTTGCAAGTTAATAAACACATGAACCTAACCAAGTGTCAGTCCTGACAACTTGAGTGTTACCTTTGAAATGTCTGTCCCAAGACTTCTATGAATGTCACTACACTTCAGACATATAAAAACCCCAATGTTAGCTGACCTGCAATGACAAGTGAATGATCATTCAAAAATAATCATAAATTCAAAGTAAAATTCTAGAATTTTCATAAAAAATAGTGCTTAACAAAGTAGTAGATATTTCAAACTTGACACAAACTCCTAAACATTTGTTAAATAAAAATTGAAAAACAAATATTAAATTTACAAAAAGCAGCTAGTTCAAAGTCCAATAGAAAGCGATTAGCCTGATGTGGAACAATTCATGTGAAAATAGTTAAATTAATATGGTAAATTTTCAGTTGACAAGAAACAAATATGCAGAGGCCACCGACAATAGTGGTCAGACCTATCTTATTGTTGTCTTTAATGCATCCTAGAACATGAAACTCCTAATTATTCTTAACGTATAACAAGAAAATAATATTCTAGCAAAAGTTTCTTTATCGAGTTCATACTATAAAGTATAAACCATTCTCCAACTACGAACAAGCAGTCAGCAACATTACATAGTAGTTAGAGTAAGAAATAAAATGACATGAACTAGTTGCTGTCTCATAATTACAAATCCTTGATGTTCTTCAATACAAAGTTCCATATTTGGTTAAGTTCTTATCAGATTACGATGTAGCATGCTGTCTTATATACCTCAAAAAAATCAGCACACACTGTCATCTGCGTTGGACAGAGGTTATTGTTGGATGCTTCCAGATATGGGTCATATACCTACAAAAGTATTTGGAAACATGTACTATCTATAATTGTGCTGATCTATGGTAGACAAATAAGACACATATTCTGTCTGGTGCTCCTCAACATATTGAACATCGGTGAGTGGTTATTTATATGAGACTTGGTGTTTATAATATTATGATTGTGAATATCTCCCTGATGTTCACTTACTATATTGGTGGTGATGAATCTAAATGGTCATTATCCCTTCACGATGCTCCTTCTATATAATTCTTGAAGGAGTTTATCATGCATGCTCTTTTCTCCATTTGCTGAAAAATCGTAGTAATCCTTCACTCCATAAAAATGTGAGATTTTTGGATGGTTAGCCCCTAATAACAAGATTTTAACTGAGCAAAATCTCAATAAGAGAGGTTCACCATTTACCAAGGCAGCTGCTTTTGTAACCCAAATGAAGGAATTTGTTCATCATCTCTTCAACTCCTGCCCTTCCATTAGGAACATAGGAAAAGACTTATACAAAATTAGAATATCTTTCCGTGCCTCAATCAATGACAACTCTTTGAGTTTAAGGTTCAGATTTTAACAAGTTACTAACTTGCCTTTAGTTGGCTCTCTCACAGAATACATGGCTGACAAGAAAGAAACCCACTTTTGTAGTTAGCATAATTCAGAAGACAAACTTAAAATGAAGATATTCTACTTTCTTTATCCTTTTGAGTTTTGAGTTGATGCTTATGCTGCTAGATGTGCACGCTTGTTGATTTTGGTGTTAAACAAGTTCTGCTTTGGCAGCCACCTTCACTATCACCATTGAATTTTTATTCTTTCTTTTGCCTTTTGTTTTATATTTTATTCATCTTCAAATAGATTTTGTGTGTCTCTTTGATCCACTTTCCCCTTGAACAAAGAACATCGCCTTTGTATTTTCATGTGATAGATTGTCATGCTTTTTAAACATATAACATGATGACAGATTGTCAAAATTGTACAAAAATGCATCCCTATATATGCAACTCTTAACAATATATAGGAAAAAACGTGTTGTATAGTTGTCGTGTCTTCCCTTTCCCCTAAAGAACTAATAGATATCACGTCTTGCCATTCTTTGTAACATTTAGCATGCCAGTATATCCAGTCTGTATCCCATGTGTGTGTCCATGCCACATAGATGATTCTCTGTTCTCTTAGTTTCATTCAGGGCTTCTTAGATATTCTTGGTGGGCCAGGAACCCAGCTATCTGTAAAGAGTCTCACATGCTTATCCATAATCATAACCTCAATCAATTAATTGACAGATTATACCAATGCATTCAAACAGCAAGTACAAAAACAGAAACAAAAAGAAGTTCCAGGCACAGTTGATCAAAAATAGTGACCGCTGCTAAAGACAACTATAATTGATTATCCCATACTAAAAATTTAATTAACATAATAAACTTGTGACTTGCATATTCTAGATTTTAGATAACCAAATTTACTACTTACTGCAATACATCCATGGTGAAGCTTAAGTATTCGCAAACATGATAAATAGCGGTACTTACGCCCATTTTGGATCTTGAGCACCACAGTCAGCACAAATGCGATTGTCACTCTTGAGCATAAGCTCCTTCAATTTCCTCATTTGACCTGTTATAATGAGGCACTTTAAATGGAAGCTAGCTTCTGGTTCAAGTATAACATATAATACATTTTAAAATTCTCGAAGTCATGACTATCATGCTTTTATATAATCATGTGCACAATATTCTACATGAATGAGACATTTTTTGCATGCACTTTAGCATTATAGAGCTACATCACTTGTTCTGCAACTATATATTTGGGATGTAAGTGCATATCCATGTCTGACAATAACTTCTAGTGAGGTATAATGTAGAGAATAGAGATAACTCCTAAAAGAGCATCAATCAAATTCTACATAGCTAATACTTACCACTATAAGCAATAAAACATAAAATAAGGATGCATAAAAAGCAAGAAAGACAGAAAACAAAACAAATAAAACATCAACACCATGTCAAATTGCCTAAGCCAACGAGTTTTAAATACTTTGACTCTTTAAAAGTATAATTTGCACTGTAAATGGTGATGCACAAAAAGAATGTAAAATGCTACAAGTTTGTTATCCTGTTTTCTCTAATCAGACTCCTCGAATAACATTCCCCATCTTTTTAGAATAATCTGATATTCAAATAAACCAAAGGTCATCAAAATTGCACTCCACATATAAGCACGTAATTCACATTTTCAAGTTCACCATCATACCTCATACCAGAAGGTACTAATGTATATTCCCACATAAATAGAGTAATACAAAATTTGCTGCCCACCTACCTGATTGTCAATTGTGACAAGCAGCAGAACAGTGAATTGCCCTTATTCCAAAAAGGCATACAATTTCCCCACTTACATAAAGTTATCCTAACGAAAACACATGTTCCTTGGTATTAAAGAAGTTAGACAAAATAGATTCAATCTTTAAGGTTCTTTTTATTCTTTGTGAAAAAAAGAAAAAAAAAATAACACCAGTTATGTGTCACTGATGAGTAACAAATGGCACGGAATATCTTTATATAAACCTGAGGCAGGCTTTTCAGGTCTGTGGTAGCCGTTGCTCATTTCCACCTTGCAAGAGATAAAGTTTAACACCAAAGCCAATCTTTATCCACAACGTCAAAGTACCAAAAGCAACAAACAGTTCGACCTGAAACAACATAAAATCATATACACAATAACTCAGCTTTCAGAAGCAAACATATTTCCTTATAAGAATCAAGAACAAATGGTGTATGGACAAAATAAAAGCGTATGATAACATAATGTACACAGTACACAGTAGTAACATAAATTAGTATAAACCCAAAGCCATCGAATTGAATAATCTTAGTAGTTCATAGTAACAGGAAAATAACATAACAGTATGAATGAAATCTCCGAAAATTTTCATTGATAGGATAAATTCCGAAACGCATGTGGATTTAGACATATATGATCATATGCTCTCCATCCTTCAAAATTAATTATTAATCTTTCCTTCCCTCAAAATTATTTCCTATCGGACTTAACAACTAATTACGAAACGAAACAAAAAAAAAATCAGACTCTTGATTGCAGGACAATTTTCCCTCCTCACGAAGAACAAAAAGGTCAAAATTTGGAGATTTTACCATCTTTTCGCCCAAGAAAAACAAGATTGCGGAAGAAAGGCTTTAGCAAACGGAATCAGAATACACCGGATTAGGCGGTGAAAACAGATTGGATCTTCAATGTACCAAAGATTGGCTAGACAAATCAGAAACCCACACACAGAACGAACGCCAGGTCGGATCAATTCATACAAGAGAGTCGGACTTACCCCCGGATTCGAGCCCCAATTGGGCGAAATCTTCAACGAAGAATGCTTTCAAGAGACGCAATGTTTTGGGCCTCGTCGCATCGGCATTTATTGGTTCGAGAAGGTTTTCTCGGCGACGGAGGTTACAACCTTCCGTGCCTTTTTATATCGAACGGTTCTGATGCACCGACTAGATCTTCTTTCATGGAAATCAACCCGGGCCCGGTTCGCGTCCATAACCACATAAACCAACCCGAGCGGCCAAACGAATTCGACCGCTCCCTCTCTCTCTCTCCCCCCTCACTGTCACTGCCTGTCTCCGAGCAACAGAAATCGGCGGAAATTAAGTTCATATTAAATTGAATTAACAGCTTTTTTGACCCTTAATTTAATGCTACTTCTGTTTTCTTATTACCATCTCCTTAAAATGACGAGTAGATGATCCAGCACGAATCTCAATGACCACTAAAAGTCTGATGATATCGTTTGCAAGTCTAGGATTAACACAAATTGCAAGAACAAATCATGTCTTTTTGGTGCTATTTCAAAGTATGAGCTGCTGAGATCGGAAGCTTTGTCAACTAAGCTATAGTTTGGATTGTTTATCCATTGGAATATTATACATATTGCAAAAGAAATATGACAGCTTACACAAGAAAAGTAGAAGGCCAACTGAGTTCACAAATTGAGTACATCAATCAATTTTACCATGCAAGAAAATTGCATTTGGTCCAAAGAAAAGGAAACTTAAGAATGGAGATTTTGTTGGGAAGCAATAACAAGTCCTGTCAAATCAAAGGTCCACATTACCTGTGTGTGTTGCAATTAGGTATTTATTCTCCATCTGATGCCAACCATTGATAAATAGTAATGGGTTGAGCACTGCAAAAAGTTGAGCTGTAGACACCATACAAATTGGAAAACCATGGCCAAAGAAATGGACTTGACACTATCGTTCAATAATTTCTGACATTGACTGCTTTTGTGATGCTTATCCCAACCATCAAATGTCTTCGGGTGGTGGTTTTGTGATTGAGGAATGTTAAGTTTGCCAACATATGGAATGGCCATTGTTTGAAGTTTTCAAGACAATGCAATGTAATGCCTGTTCACTTTGTTCAAATTACACTGCCAAAAGAGAGAGAGAGAGAGAGAGAGAGAGAGAGAGAGAGAAAATATGGCAATATTATGCCACCCTTTCATACCAAATCATCTTGTATATTTTATCAATTATGGTTATGTAACTAACATAGGAAACAAGATGTGATAAATGATATTTTATGCTCACTCAATCAATAAATTACTCTAACACTCAGATCTCACTCAATCAATATTATGCCACCCTTTATAAATTTATAACTTCATATAAAATTGGTTAGCTGCATAATCAAATGGTTGAACAATACACACAATAATTTCTAATAGTTAGTATAATCTTAACTCTTTAGTTGCGTTCTTAGGGACTTTTTTCTCTCTTATTTTTTTTTTATTTTAGCTACTTGACCGAATCATGCAAATCCTTTATTAACTTAACTTAAATATTGATTTTATTAGGTATGCTCCTGGTATAATTTTTAGAGAATCTTTACTTAAACCCGAGACTTCCTAACACTTTGATTTAAAAGTAGATTACCATGAGCTCCCAACTTAGTCATTGTATCGGACAATCATAATCATTCAATAATCTTAGAATTTTTTTTTGAATTGGATAGGCTAGAAAGAGGAGAATAGATATTCTAAACAATCAAAGATATATATATAGTGATTTTTCTAAGAAATACTTATATTTTGCCTATTTCTCAAAATATACTCCCTCTTTTATTTTTTTTCAAACAATACCCCTAATTTAAAAAATATCCAACTTACCCTTCAAAGTTTTTTTGTCAAAATTTTTAGTCCATTTTTTATTAATTTTCAATTGTTATAGTGCTTTTATTTGACTCATTTACAATGTTTTTCAATAGTAATTATAGTATTTTATTGATATACTAAAAATACTATAAATATCATTAAAAATATTATAAATAACATTATCTCATGCCTCTTTGATTATCATTGCTTATTAATATTATAATACCATATTTATAGGCTTATAATTGGTTTGATTATGGTTAGAAGTATGTTTAGATCACTTACAATATTTTTAAGTAAACTTTAGTGGTGGTCAAAACATTATAATAGATAAAAACACTATAATGGACTAAAATATTATAACATGTAAAAAAAAAATTTAAGATAAATATTTTTAAATTAAGAGTACTATTTGAAAAAAATAAACTGGATGGTATCGATGAAAGAATACTATATATATATATATATATATATATATATATATATATATATATATATATATATATATATATATATATATATATATATATATCCTCACCACACCATGTGCGCTTAAGGCAGTTCTCCAAGAACCCGCCACGCCCCCCAACGGTCAAATGGGATGTTTAAATACTCAGTATTCGACCGTTGATACACGCCTGCGAAGTGTTCGACCGTTGCACCCATCTTGAGCCCTTCCGGTATACCCGGAAGCCGTCGTCTCCAATTCAACCTCTCTGTTCTTTTCCGTTTCTTCCTCGACTAAATCTCTGCTCTCTCTATCTCAGTCTCGTTTATTCCAATTACACGGCAACTACTCCCCTTTTCTGCTCTCTTCCCATTTCTTCGACCTATGGCAGAGCCAGCAAGCACGCTTCACGTCGTCGTCGATATCCCCATAGCGGACGCTGCCGCGATCGAACACCATCCCCTGACCTAAATCTCCCAAGCCCTAGCCACCACCACCACCTCCTCCTCCTCCTCTTCCTCCTCTACCTCTAGCACCGGCGCTCGAGTCTCAGATGGAAGGGCTCAAGCGCGAGGCCCTCGAGCTCTGCTGCCTCTTCTTCCACGGCCTCTTCGTCAGCCCCCTCTTCACTTCATCCGTCGCTGCCGACCAGAGCCGGCGACGCGCCTGCGGTGACTGGTGGGTCCCTCCCCCTATTTCGTCACCAATTTCCTTCTGTGCTTGACCGGAATACTCTTCCCGGCGTCCAAGTTCATTCGCTGCGACCGAGATGGTGTTCTTGAGATCAAATCGAGGGTTTGTTCTTGAAGGTACCTTCATTTAACTTCTCTTTTGATTAATCTTTTTGGCGTTTCTAATGAATGAGAATAATTACATCATATCGTTCGTCTCTTCATTGATGCCCTAAATTGACCTCTTTCCTTGAATAATACTCGAGCATCTAAAATTATATACCAACTCATGGGTTAACTCAAAACAATGAAGAAAACACGATTAAGGTTGGTTTTCTTTTAACCCTTATCCAATCATTGTTGAGGTCACAAAAGCCGATCAAAATATGAATTCTTGATCTATATTCATAATGTGCATAAATCTTTAAACCGACCCAAAAATAATCCTAAAAATCTTGGGTATGATCCTTAAGCTCAATGGATTTGTTCTGGACCTCTAACAGAGCAATTTGATTATTATTTATAGCAGAAGACATTTAACTCTTCTGCAGATATCGAACCACTTCTCCCCTGAATTATATAACTCTCCCAAACTCAGACAATCCTGCTGATCAATTAAATGGATTTTGACTAAGCCATTGACAAACAGAATTCTGCATCGCCTTGCCAAACTATTTCTTCATCTCATGTGTTCTATGACCGAGTCCACACCAGTCATTTTCAACACTAAGCCATTCGAAATAAACTGTAGGCTATAGGTCGGTATTTTCAATCGAAGGAAAGCATTGAATACTATCAGATCAATTTGTTTCCAGAGAGAGAATATGAGAAACTACTATATGTAATCTGCAGATTGGGGGAGTTTGGGACTAATTTGAGTATTTAAGGAAGATAATCTTTATCCCTAGACGCTACAGAAGAAATCTTAGCTTAGAAGTGTGGTTTCATTATCAGAACCCTTGCGTTGTTTTGCTTAAACCATGCACGACCACCTAACAACCGAAACAGCATCAGTTAATTAGTATAACACTGCAGGATGTTGCTGGTTTTTTCAGCGCATATAATCAGGGTCTGACTTGTCTCTCAATCACAGCCTGTCCGATAGAGACAAATAAGCCTCTTGCGACTTCTTGCAAGCAATCTGTCACTTCATCTCCTATTTTGTCAGACTCATCATCTAGATCAGGCATGCAGTCAAGGTGCTGTAGAAGCTTGTTTTTTTGAGTTTTCTGAGATGCTCTTATACGGCACGAAGAATTCCACTAAAAATTTCAAGGTGAGTATTTTTTTTTAAAATATGATTAACAGTCAGTAACTTTGTAGCTTTCAGAAGTCAAGAAAATGCAAGATTTTTGTGTGTGAACTAAAAATTTGCATAGAGGTAGAGAGATCTTATTTGAACAATATATTTTTGGAGCACTGAGTCATTCACTAAAGAACAAATACAATATTAAGCAGAAACTCCAATTGTGGAGAAAAGAAAACATGGCTTTGCATGTGCTGCATAGCCTCCAAACCACCAATATTAAGATCTAGAGATACAATACAATACAAAGTGCCTGAGATTGGTAGCAGGGGGGCACCATGTGAGGTTGTACATGGAAGTCAGGTTCGGCACCGGGATTCATGACCCATTATGAAGAGGAGGAAAATTAGGTCAGGCTATTGGTTGGCATGCTTCTTGCTTCATGAGAGCTTTGTACTAGCAACTGCACAAACCTTTCATGATCCGTACCACTGAGCATAGAAACTCATATTACAGCTGAATTGACGAGCAGTATCGTTCAGAAGTTGTGGAATATCATAGAAACTCATTTTATCTTCTATATTATGCATATTGTGAATTTAGCAGAGATACATATTCATGTTTTGTCTTCTATATTATGCATCTGAGAAGGGTTGTACATTGACCAGTAACATCCATTCAAAAGTTGTGAACAGCATAGATTGAAATTGAACCTCATGTTTTATTTTCTAGCATCTAAAAAGGCTACCTATCAAATGCTGGGTTCATTCTGGGTAGGTGAAGAATTCTCACAACAAAACATCCTTCAAATAGATTCCCTACAGTAGAGAATATTGTTCAATCTGAATTTTTATATTTGAAGGTGACTTCTTTGTTAAGCTTTAAATTATCAACCAATCACATGAAATTTTAGCTGTGGAGAGATAAATGCCATCAATTTCATACAATTTCCTGAAGTTGGATCACAGTTAATTATGTAACATGACCTTTCTTTCTTTGTTTTTTAAAATCAACTGTTGGAAAAATAACAGATATACAAATTTTTACTTGATGTACTTTAAATATCTTTTTTTCTCAAAAAGTAGGAGAAAAAATATTAAACTATTTATGTTATCTCATTGTGTTAATTAATTCATAGTGCATGTAGATAATCAAACTACGGAAAGATCAAGCTTATACAATTTAATGTGCAATCACATGAATTCCGGAGAATCAAAGTAAATTCTCTGCAAAACATTACGGAAAGATTACAAAAGCTTAATTAAAACCCCTTACTACTAGTACTACACAGTGAACTGTATTGAGTCTGTCTCCTGTCCCTCTTCTTTACCATCTCTCATATATAGTTCGCTTTCTGTTCTTTCTTTCCGTGCTCCTTCTAGCCTCCTGGCCCCTCTCTCCACCAGCCGATCCTGGAGCGCCGTAGGCCATCGAGATCTCGCCAGGATCCGTATCGCCGAAGACCCGAACCTGGCCAGTTACTGCCGCCGATCTCGCCGGAACCATGTCTTCCGGCAGGTACATGGCCTACTCCCCTTCCCCCTCCGGCATCCGCTCATCCGCCAGCGCCTTTGCCGAGCAGGAGAAGTAAGGCGCCTATGTTTCCTCCCAAAATCTCGTTTTTTGCCAAACGTGGTTGTCACCGATCATTTTGGCTTTCGTTGTTAAGAGTTCCGATGAAGGGGTTATTATACTCCCTTTTTTTTTCAGCATGCTGTTTTAATTTGTGAGAGCTACTCTTTTATGTTCAGATTGTTGAGCATAAAGTTGTGATCTTTAAATCTTTTGGTCTCTTTGTTTGTGTTCCGGCTTCGGAATTATTCTCAAATCCGATCATCAGTCTTCTAGCCATTTTGTCATCATGGTGTCTATTTACAGAGTTCTACTGTTACTTGAGTTGATCTCTTTCCTGTTTAGTGATCTTTTGGATGCACTTTCTTCACAAGATCTGCTAATATATTTCTAGAATTGCTGATATTTCAGTCAAGGGATCTTTCTTTTTCTGCATTATTGGGAGTGTTGATAGTGATAAGAGATGATATATTTACAGGTATCTCTCAGAATTACTGGCCGAGCGCCATAAGCTGAGTCCTTTTATGCCAGTGCTTCCACATAGTTATCGTCTACTGAACCAGGGTACGTATCAGATTTAACTTATTTTAGTAAATTTAGATGCATTATAATGGTAGCTTGTTGAACCTTCAAAATTTCTTTAATGCCCTGTTTTTTCTATTAAGAGGATCTTATCTGAGCCCTCTTTAGTGCATTCTCTTTTTTATGGGTATTTACTATGTAGTTTTTTGTTTCGCTTATGGTTGACATTGTCATCGTACAGAAGTATAACAAATTATTTGCATTTGAGGAACATGTATGTTCTAAGTACTAGAATTGCTGATCCTGAAAAGAATCAAATATTTGGAGATCACACAATTATTGCACATGATCATCATTTCTCTTGCCGCCTTTGGGGTGCATCAGATGAGATATTCTCTCATTTGGAATTAGAAATTCTTGTAGAGCAAATATTTCTTAGTTTATGCTGGAAAACTTAGATCTTTTTCATTCTATTTAGGCTTTGGAAAATGGATGTTAATTGGCTGATTTACCTAGAAAACTCTAGCCCCTATATCTGGAATTGACCACAGAAGGCCCTTTATTCCATAATTCTTCCTATTTTACCCTTAAAAAGTAATTGGTCACCCTTCTTCTTTGTTTTTGAAGTTTATGTCTAGGGTTGAAGAGGAAAAGAAATTTTGGTTTGCTTATCTTATGCTCCTCTCCCTTTCCCCTTTTCTGTTGTTTCTTCATCCTACACTCATCTCTCCTATTTCCTCCCTCTCCTTGCACAGAACGATTCGTTCTTTTCTTGTTCCTGCACTAAATTATCTCTCGTTTGTCTCTTTACTCCTTTGCCTCTCTATTTTTCTCCTTGTCAATTAAACATTGTTTCCCTCCCTTCTTTTTTGTTTTTTCTTCATGCACCTATCGTGCTTGTTGTGTGCTTTCAATTCTTCATTGATCTGAATCTAATTGGTGAAGGACATGCTTCACTTATAATAATGATCATTGCCTTTATTTACCGGAGATGGCAAAACAGTTGAAATTCATTAATGTGTTGACATGTACTTTTCTAGAGATGTCCTGAGTTGGATTGCTTCACATTAGAGACTGGTGATTTTTATGTTAGAAAATAAATATGTGACCTTAAACAATCATGAGATTGGTCATGTACTCAGTGCAAAACATGAAGGCTATGTTTCAATGTGAAATCAAGAATTGTAGCTGCAGACACAATGATAATGAAAAGGAGATTCTTGAACGCAAAATCCTTTCTTTCATCTGCTTCTATGTTTAAGACAGCAAACCTTCAAAAATAAGAGTTGATATCATAATGAGGTCGACAGTTTAACCTCTGCTCAAAATACCAAGGATGGCTTCGTCTTTGCTTGTAATTCACTATGGGCAGCATGTTGGCTTGACTTTTATGGCACCCTTTTACAAATGTAGTTGTAGCTTATATACAACTTGTACTGGTTTAGTCAATCCAAGAAAAGATTTTATAGCATATAACCTAAGATTTTTAACCAAAAGTATCAGCGGTGCTACTGATTTTAAACTAACAATCTGTCGTGTCTGTGCATTTTTAGATTACTAATTTCATAACAAATGCTAACCTGTACATTTTATTCTTGAAATTGACATTTTGAAGCAGAGATATTACGTGTTACAATGCTCTTGGGAAATGCATCTCTTTTAGACCAAAGTGGGCTTGAACATGGTAGCCCAATGACTACTGGAGGATTGCTTTCAAATGGAGGGGCAACTGAGATGAATGGGTGGGCATCAGCATTTCAGTCTGAAGTATGGACACTAACCATTAACATAATTCCTCTTTGTAACTAAATTTGCTTCTCCAGAAAGATTTTTTTGAAGTCTCATGCTAACTTGAATTAGCTCCTAGTTTGACTTTTTATATCTTGGTGTTTTAACATCTTGTGCTAACCTTAATGCCTATTCTTGGTTCTCTGTGTTCTTAACCTATATTATAGTGTTTCATATGTCTCTTCCAGAGCTTTACCCTCTGGCTTCATGATTGCTAATTTAGGAGAGTTAAGCATGTTTGCCAGATGTTGCGTCGAATTATCATTCACTTATGCTGTTTGAGTTGATTTTTAGTCAAAGCTTTTCAATAATTATCCTGTTTCTGGTGATGCCTCAGTTGGTGTTCCTGATTGATGTTAACTTTATCTTTTGCAATGCTGTAGCTCCAGGATTTGCTTATGCATCTTTTAAATTTTACATATATTTTAGTTGCATACTGCAAAAAAAAAAAAAACAAGGAATATTTATCTGCAAGACCTTACAAAAATAGATATTGCTGTTTGAATTTGCATTTCTTTTCCAACTTATTTTAATATAGTTTGCTAGTTTACTATTATTGACTTTCATCTTTTATGTTTATAATTTTTATCCTTACATCCTTAAAATTCATGCAAAAAAATTTGTTAGAATTTCATTTATGTCCAATACTCTTGTCTCATGTTTGTTGTAGTTCCTTTCACTAAAATGATTAGATGTAACATGCAGGGGTTGGGGTTGATACAACCTTCATCTGCACATGGTTGGCTTGGCTCTCAAAGTAGTGCCTCTGGTCTTATTGTGAAGAAAACTATCAGGGTCGATATACCTATAGACAAATACCCTACTGTAAGTTACTGCTTTTTGCCTAAGTTTGAGCTTTATTACAATCCAAACCCACATCACAATTCTAGTTAGTTCTGTTTATACAGTATAACTTTGTTGGGCGGCTCCTTGGTCCTCGTGGAAACTCCCTAAAGCGAGTGGAGGCAAACACTGACTGCCGTATACTTATAAGAGGGAGGGGAAGCATCAAAGATTTAGCCAAGGTAAAATATTGATGCTGTTTTTGCAACAATCTATGTTAAATAAACATATATGCCTCAACAATATATCATTAAAATTGAACTACAATAAAGGTTGTATATGGTGTTGGTAAATGAGATCCCATAAAAAGTGTTGGTAGTGATTCTTCCTTTTGTTTATGATCATTTTCTCTTCATTCGTTAGTCATGAATTAGATGCTACACCATATTTCGCATCCAATTGATTACTAAGTTTATGTCAATTGCTGGTTTAGGTGATATCAACTTTTAAGTTTGTTTCTTCTCTTCTCTAATTTAGGTTTACCAATTAACTCGCACTTTCTTCTTGTCTGGAACAAGACTCCTTGCCACTTGGAATGGAATGCCAACAGTGAACTGTTAATTCTTTTTCCGTCTCCTAAAAATAGTCATTGATTTTTGAAATGGGATCCGACTTTTAAGTGTGTTTTTCTTAGGAGGAGATGATGAGAGGGAAGCCAGGATATGAACATTTGAGTGAGCCACTTCATATACTGGTAGAGGCTGAGCTGCCAGTAGAAATTGTTGATGCTCGTCTGTTGCAAGCTCGTGAAATACTTGAAGATTTGCTAAAGCCTGTGGTATTTTATTTCCCCTTCCCAAATTCTAGCTTTCTTGATACTGAAAAGTTAAGCAGAAGAATATTTATTTTTCAGGAGGAATCACATGACTTCTTTAAGCAGCAGCAACTGCGAGAACTTGCCATGATCAATGGCACTCTTCGTGATGAAGGGACACACATGTCGGGTTCCGTCTCCCCCTTCCACAGCAGTCTCAGTATGAAAAGAGCCAAGACTAGGGAGTAAAATGGCTGCTGTTTGGTAGGCCCTCTATAGAGGACCATATTCTGTCCGCCTGTGGGATTGCTTGCCGGCGACTGACCCGCTGCTGCATTGCCTTCGGCGGCATTCGCACCGAGGCTGGCCGTACTTCACTTTCGTCGGTGTGTTTTCTTCGATCGTTGAGTTTATTGGTATTGTGCAATATCGAATGTGAGATATGTTAAGGGATTTTATATTAGGAAAAACATTGGTTTTGGAAGATCCTTAAAAATGTTACTGTGGTAGTTTCTGTATGATGACTTGTATTCTTTTATTAGATAACTTGCTGCATAATAGAAACTTCTCATTAGCACACAGATTTGGCACCTTCTAAGAAACTTCTTTAACTGTGTTTGATTTGTGACATAAGAAAGCAACCAACATATCTCATTGCAGAGCATACATGAAGACTAGAAAAAGATGATGTTGGGAATGAAGAAAGCTAAGTTTAGCTTTACTTTTTATCCCAACTGATGAAGACTACTAAAGCAAAAAAAAAAAAAGTTATGACAGTGATCACATTGTGGACTATCTCAGCATAGATGCATTAGGAGCTGATATCATTTGCAGTGCAAGGCTTAAAGCTGGTCATCCTGTGGTTCTTATGAAAACACAATGAAGGATCAAACATTCCCAAAAATCAAACAAAGAAGACAGATAATGAAAACCAGGTTTCTCTATTTCATGCAAGTTCTTGAATTAAAGAATGCATACACACCTTTGGTGATACAGTTCTGTACATTGTTTGATCAGCAACACATACATACAGAGAGGGTTTGAGCCAAATAATTGCATTTCTTATACACAACTAAGAGATTTTAGAAGCCTCTCCAGGCAACAAGAATCTCATGAAAGATTTCAGCTATGAGTTCTCTGTCAGCAGTCTGTAGGAACGCATTGAAGTCATCCCATAGTTCATAAATCTTGCCAAAGTTCACCAGGTACCTCATGCATCCACCCTTCAGCCTGGGCAAACCGTAGAGGTAAGCAGTGTGGAGCCTCTCGAGCACGTTCACAGCGTCAATGTCCTCCAGGAGGCTCTCATGGCACGCCTCCTTGAGGTCGGCGATGTCGTACTTGTCTGCGGCACCGAGGAGCGCTACCCGGTGGCGGAGGAACTCTTCGGGCTGGAAGTTGCCGTAGATGTAGTTGAGGAAGGCTTGGCAAGCCTCGAACGACATGTCGGAGATGTCCACCGTCGAGAGCTCCTTCTCCCTGAGATCGTGGGAGAACATGCTGCGGAAGACCGGTGACCTCGCGGCCAGGACGGCGCGGTGGGCGCCGATGCTGCCATCGGCGGCGGCGTTGATGGTGATGTCGGTGTGGATGCCCTCGGCCAGCATCTGAGCAAAGGAGGCGAGGGCTGTGTTCTCTGAGTGCTTCTCGATGTGGTGGCTGGACCAGATGGAGGACGGCTCGCCACCCTGTTGTTCCACGAAGCAGTAATTGCCCGTGATTAGAACCATGTATAGAGGTGAGCAAGAAGATTGTTTGCTTACAGATGGAGGCACAGTCTTCAGATCGAGGAACTCGATGTCAATAATGAATCTGCCAGCGAACGAATTGTCGATTGCCCACACGAAGTCATCGTTGTTCTTTAGCTGCTTGTCACAAACGACTGCAGATAAGAAGAGTAAGAGCGAATGTTTCGCCAGCCGTAGGAGCCACTGATGCAAGAGACATGAAGCACTGACCTGGGTGGACGATGGTCCGGCGATTAGGGGACGAGGAGAAGACGAGCTTGATGTTGAAGGAGGCGACCGGTGGCTGCTCTCTTGTTAGGCTCGACATCTCGGGGTACAGCTTCACGTACAGCTGCTTGTTCTTCTCCACTGTGAGATACCTTCTCGGCACGGAAATTAAAGGTCATCAAGCTCTCCTAAAGATGCAATCTTGAACTCAAAAGAACTTCAATGGATACTTTTGAAGGATTAGAACTCTCCAACGAAAAAGAATTCCCAACCATACCAAGTTGCAGAATAATTCTAGTAAATCAAATCAGTGATTGATTCCAAAATCAAGCCTTTCTTTAATTTATCTGCAGAAGTTGCTAACTTGCGATTGAGAGATCTTGAACTCGGACTGGTTTGGAGCCAATCGACTACAATCGAAGGATTCACAGGCAGATTGCAGAAGAAGAGGAGGAGGAGGAGGAGGAGGTGGTGGTAGTGGTGGTACCAGTTCCAGAGGCCGACCTTGAAGGGGTCGGACTTGCGGTAGGTGCAGGAGGAGGAGATGTTGTCGATCCTCCATTGCGCCAGCCGCGGCGCCGTCTCCACACGATACGCCTGCTCGCTCATCTCGCCCTCCCACGATGATGCTGCTGCCGCGATCGCTGCCGTGACCTCATTGATGCAGTCGAAGATCCCCAGCAGCTCCCCCGCCTTTCCCAGCTTCACTTCTCTTTCCTCTTCCTCTCCCTCTCCCCCACCTCCCCCTCCTCATGTACACACCCAACAAAACAGGGCAAAACAGAGTAGCACAAATACTACTACTCCTACCGGCACAGAGAGAGAGAGAGAGAGAGAGAGAGAGCAGAAACGAACAGAAGAGCAACGTAGAGGAATTCAGCACGCAAAGCCCCACGAATTGCTTCTACGCACCACTGCAGTGGAGGCTGCGACAAGGTAACGATTTATACTGTGAAAGCAGAGGAGAGCCAAAGAGGCTACTTTTATTGCCTTCCACTCCACTTATTGCCAAAAGCTTTATTCTTTCCGGTCCTCCAAATTAATCTCCAGCATAACATCATTGGCTTTTGGATTCAATATTCTTCATACAAATGATTCGTAGGTAATCTGATGCAATTTATGTCTCATATTTCCTCCAATTTGTGTATGCATTATCATTAATTCAACATCTCAATTGCAAGTTGAATTAAGGAGATGCTGAATTTTTTATTTGGAATTCAAGAAATAAAAATCTACTACTTTAACTTGATAAGAAAGAGAACAAATTATAATTACTATGATATATCCATTTATTCATGATTATCTTGAAATGGGAGGTAGTGGTAGCTCATCCATTAACATACAAAACAGAGGAGAAATGCCATAGGTAGATTAAATCAAGATGGTGATCTTCTAACAAAAAGATGGTGACCCTGCAAAATAGTGTTCCTTGTTACTCCTCTGTAATCAATATGTAGCAGAAGATTCACTTTGGTGGAGAACAACTAATGTTGATTTGAGAAATATAAGAGTGGGATTAGGACCTCAACTTTCTTTTTCTAAGAGTAAAGATTCCAATTTGAGAGGCAATTTGATGTGTGTGGAATTTCAACATGGGCCCTTTAATAATGCCTTTATTAATTTATTAAGGAAAAAATTGATGATACAAACTATTATAAAATTTTTCTTTCATTGTCCTTTGGAGATTCCAAGAAGACAAGAAAAGAATCTTTGATTCCTTATGGCCCATTCTCAACCACTGGAATCTTTCAAGCATTCCACCATCACAAGCAATCTCCTACCCAACCACCCACCTCATATTCATTTGTCATTATGTCCATTTTTCACAAGGACAAGTTCCCCAAATAATATCTCCTGCTATTATATATATATATATATATATATATATATATATATATATATATATATATATATATATATAAAGAGAGAGAGAGAGAGAGAGAGAGACCATTCAAATTAATTTTCTGGCCAAATTTATTTGCAACTACTAAAAATAGTTGTTTGCATGCCTCTTATATGATTGGCAAATGACACATGTGACAACTCATAATGAGATGCACTTATATTCTCATTCAATTGGATGGTTTTAAGCACATACAAAGCCAAGTTTACTTTGAACCCAATATAGATTGACCAAATCTAGAAAGTGATTTAAAAGGTAGTGCATTGTAACAAGCACTTACATTTTGGTTTTAACTATAGAAGGGATGATAATGAACCATAACTATGTGTCTCCACTTTGCCATGCAAATGAAGAAGATTGATTGTTGATTTGGTGTTTTTTTTAATTGAGAATTTATTGCAATCTAACTTAATATAAATCTAACATGTTGAATGTATGGCCGAAGTTAAGTTTATTATAATAGACTTACCTATTTGTTAGGTCAAATTCTTGTTGTTCGGTGGTGATTTAGATCCAATCGAGATTCATTTCAAGATTGTCTCATGTTTTGTTTATAGCTTTTAGATGTTGACTCTATAAGATTAGGTCAGAAGTATTTTCGATAAATGTCCTCCGATGATCAAATCAATTTTTGAAGTTAGAAGGTTGAAAACTAGTTAAATCGATTGAACTAGTTAGAATAACTAGTGAGATCGAAAGAAAAAGAGTATATAAATATGTTGAGTGCGAGATCCCTTTTATAGATGATTTAGAAATGATTATATTCGAGATCATAAGTGACGAAAGGGGATTGCGGGATGTTTTGAGTAAGGGGTATGGCATGATATTTGTATCTCTCGAAGCTCGTGTCATTTACGTATATCCGGTTAGATGATTAGATATTCAACCCTTATCGATCATGTTTGATTAATAAGTTCCTATGGTTGATATGTTGGTTGTTACAATGTTTTAACTTTTGATGCAAAACTAAACTCGAGTAGCAAACTAAATCTTTGGTTCGGCCTTGCCATACCAAAAATATAGATGATGTTGTCTATGATATCATATATTTCATTTCACGTCAACTCATTTGCTAAGCAGTACGCAACTAATTACAGCCAAAAATTGGATAAGATAGGACATCATTTTATTTCTCGAGTGGGGTGCAACAAATGGACACTCCAAATTGGCTGCAAATCGTTTGATAAATCAAATGATGATGAACTTGGTAAATGTCCTATTATTTATCGATTTCAATCTTGGTGGGGTTGGTGTGTGTTGCATGATTTGACAATTGCTGGATTTTTCTAAAGACTTTGATAAATGGCCCAATTAACCTTTTGGATCTTTCCAAAAGGACAGTGATATATATATATATATATATATATATATATATATATATATATATATATATATATATAATTTTTAGCAATATATTCTTTAAAAGGATAAGATTTCAATAGCTAAATTTGTAGTGAAAATAGAATGGAATGAATTTATAATAGTCAGATAGATGAGTCTGTTATCAATAACCTGAGCTTAAGAATTTTATGTTAGTGATTATTAAGAACTTATATATCAAATTAATGGATGATTATTAAGAACTTATATCTCAGATTCCATCATCCATCATGCTGCAGTTCCTGTGGTCAAACACCCAGCCAAAGCCTTTTCTTCAAAGTAGTTTGATGTGATGTATTAGCCACTTGATAAATCTGAAATCACATCATCTAATTCACATACAGGAATGCCATCAGGAAGATTATGATGGAAGTGCAACAAGAAGAGGTAAAGAACCTTCACAAGACATTATAATGGCATGAAGAATGTTTGCATCCAATCAAAGATAATGGAAGATTTATTCCTTCATCACTAAGTATTGACTTGACCTCCTTCCCTTCTCTGCTTCCATCCATTTGCTTCATGTAGGTCTCCTATCAAGTCAACGACATAGATCATGATTTAGAAGGGGAAGAGGCAACACTGATCGACGAATTAAAGAACATATATAGGAAACTTCATGCTTTCTTCCAGTTAAATCCTTTCCAAAGACCAAAGAAGAAAAAACTATGATCAGAACCCCATAATGATCTCCATCCCATGTCAATGCTGCTTCTTGCATCCTTGGTTTCATGGCTTATGCAGAAAACCTATACAAGTCCAGCCATCCTGTTGAGGCGTTGATTTCTCCCTAACCTATACTGCTTGATAGACAAGTTTCAGCTGTTCTTCCTCATGATCATTATGGTTGTGTAAATCCCATATATTTCTTGTGATTCAGCTTCAACCCCACTTTCCAATCATTTGGGACTTGGGAAGCTTCAGTCAGTCAAGTTTACAGCACTTTCCAGCCTGATTCTTGTTCATAGTGATCTTCCAAAGAAAATACTGTTCATAAAGTCTTGGGAGCATGTCAGACAGTTTCAGAAACTAGTTGAAGCTTTCCTGATAATTTTCTGTATTTGATTTATTATATTTTTTGTATATTACTACCATTATTAATGATAAGATAGATATTGTTCAGCTGATGTTTCTTTTTGTCCTAAATAACTTTTTAATTGCAAAAATGTTTAATTCACCTCCACAAACACTTCACTAGATTTCTTCAGTGCAAACTTAAAACTATAATAATGTACTAACCCTCATTTTTCTAATAGCTTTTTCTTGAAAATATATATTTTTTATAGCAATTCACTACTGCAACATAATTTAAACAAATCTTACCTTATTTTATGTTTGGACATAACATGATCTAATGATATTATGAATCTATAGCCGGGGAAAATCGGTAACTTTTTCAGGGGAGAGTGGCTTTTTAAGCTTTCTCATCTCATATTAATCCATGATTTATATGTATTATCCTAAATCATTCTTTTTGTTGCTTGAAAACAGAGTTTAGAATGGGAGGAGGAAGCTAATCAACAAGGTCATGGAGGCATCAAAGCCATGATAGAGCATGTGGATTAAAAGCAGTAAATGCAATGGATGTTGAATGCAACTCACTGGAACAGATACCATAATAATCAAAGTATATTTACATAATTGACTTACTTAACTGGAGCAATATTGATTTAAATGAAGTGCATTCCTGAGAAACAAGAACTTGAGATGGAATAAAAGAAAATTATTCACCAATATCTGATAAATGGATTAACTAAATGTCATATTCAGATAACAATCTCTGAAAACTTACACAAAGCTGAAGCACTTCTTCTGCAGAAGTGTGATGTATTTGTACACTGTCAACAACTGGCATAGCTTACTGAGACTTTATCCTTTGGCATTTAGGTGACAAAAGCTTTAAGATCAGCTGGCCTTGGATCTTCAGATCTCATAGTTGGCATTGACTTCACAAAGAGCAATGAGTGGACAGGTTATTGTTACATGCTTTGTTGTTTATGAGTCTCGATTGAGTACTAAACCTAGTTTAAAGTTAAAAATATTAGTACAAACATAACTTGTTTGAGCCTAATTCATGAAAGGTTGTCTCCTCTGCAAATACAGCCCATAAAGTTAGGTAGAACAACAAAATAGGTGAATTGTCACAAAATGATATCAGATGCAAAATAGGTGAAGTATCTATGTTTTAGTCAATATATATATAGATTGAAAAAGGAGGTTATGTGGGAAGAAATTTTGTGGCACAAAGGCATGATGTTTGTAGAATGGAAGGTCAAGCTTCCACACTGTTTCCATGTTTCCATTTAGGAAAGAGTAAGACCAGTTCAAATCAAGAATGATAAACTCTTCTGAAGGTGTTAGAAGTGCAATATGTTTGTGAAGAAATTACAATATCTGAGTTCATTTAACAAATAAAATTTTCTTAATCCTGAAGGTATGCTAACACTACTAAGTCTCTCATTCTTTTCATTGAGCAAGCTATGCTGATACCTTTTATTCCAGGTAAATCATCTTCTGGCAGGAGAAGCTTGCATGACATAGGAGGTGTGCCAAACCCCTATGAGCAGGCAATATCTATTATAGGCAGAACTCCTTCAGATTTTGATGATTGCAGTCTTATACCATGCTTTGACTTTGGTGATGGTCAGTATGTTCATAGAAGATACTCCTCAATCTAAAGCTCCGCTGGTCATGTAGTTATGTAATCCTCTCATGTAATGGATTACAACTCATGACAAAGAGGTGTTCGGCTTCTATCATGGCAACAGGCCATGTAATGGATTCAGGGAAGCACAGCAGCGCTACAGAGAATTAGTTCCTGGAATCAAACTTGCAGGTTGGCATGAAATGTCCTCTCATCTGCAACTTGGTAAACTAATGATCATTGCGATTTGAGTGCACGCCATCTCCTGTGGTTGGAGCAGGGCCAACATCATCTGCTCCTATAATTGAGACTGTTGTGAGCATTGTTGATGAGAGTGGTGGTCAGTACCATGTACTTCTCATCATAGCGGATGGACAGGTTTGTCTTCCTACCAATCCAACTACATGGATATAAACTCTCTGATGAAAAATCTCGCCGCTTGTATGTTTAGGTGAGTCGAAGTATCGATGTCGAGATCGGTCACTATAGTCCACAAGAGGAAGATACCATTGCAACCATGGTTGAAGCTAGGTGAGCATTTCTCAGACCACGATCAAGATCGTCTCTCTGCTACTTTGCAGATTACTGCTGATCGAATTCATCAATAAAGCAAGTATCCATTATCGATAATTTTGGCTGGAGTTGGGGATAAACAATGGGAACTAATGAAAGAATTCGATGATCATATACCCTCAAGAACATCCGACAACTTCCAGGTGATTCACATGACAGTGAATTGCTTCAAGCAGAACCTCCTTGGTGAACTCCACTCTTTGTTTCCTCTGCTTGCAGAGTTTGCAGACTTCACAGAGATGATGTCGAACAACATCACGATGAGCATTAAGGAGGCGAGCTTTGCATTGGAAGCACAGGTGGAAATACCAGCTCAGTGTCAAGCTTCTATAAGGCATCGACTGTAAGGGTAAACTTCTACTGTCTTCTCCTTGAAATCTGTATCTTATCGTTCGTGTATTGATCCATATTTATCGTCGTCGTCATCTCCAGTTGCAGACGAGGATTACCCTGAAAGAATCCTCTTCCTCCCCCAGCTAGGAGATCTATTCCTGCATGCTTTGATCCGATTCAATATCAATCAATAGTTGACTTGCAATGAACATGAAACTATGTAATTTGCAGTCACAAATGCATCGTAAAGCATGTATTATTCCCCGAGCATAAATCTTATTCCCAAGAATCCAAAGCATCTAACTTTGTGGGTTCGGTCACCCACCATCAAAAGTTGCGTGAATCTCCGCGAAGCTGGTTCTCAACCACACGTGCCGTCCAATCGTTGGCCACCGCGCTTGTCCGATTCGTCCGCACCATAGCAGCTCCTGTCCTGCTGACACGTGTCCAGTTAAGCGCACTTTTCGATGCTTTACGGATAACACTGCCAGCTCATGCTTCCAATCGCGCGGGTCCCACCGTCTTCCCCGTCACGTGTCGGCAGCGCTTCGTGCGATACCTACGACAGGACGGCGCGGCGAAAGTACTGTCTCGCCCCTTTCGCACGCCGGTCTTTTCCTCGGAGCCGTCGGATCTTTATCTGACCGCCGTGATCGGCTCTCGGCGCCCGGTGTGTGCAAGCTTATGAAAGCTCGAAGCATCCCCGCGGGCTCCGTCCCTCCTTCCAGATAGGGCAACGCGGCACGCGTTTCCGATGTCGAAATCACCGCCGTAGGCAGATCATCCGACGGTTGCCATCGCTCGGCGCGTGTTCCACGCGTTGACGATTCCATCGCGGCTCCCGAGTAGATCGATCCCGGCCGGCCATGTTTGGCTTCGACAATCGCAAGGAATGAGCGACCAAAGTCACAGGCATCGCCCTACAGAGAGCGGTACCCGCCGTCACAGCGACTGCTGCTCGTTGATTGGATCATCATCGACGAGTGGGCCCGCAGTGTCAGTTTGGAGAGTCAGGGGCAGTTCGGATAGTTTCGTTAACCTGTGAGGGTATTACGGTAATCAACCGTCGACAACGGTTTCGGTATACAGCTAGTCGTGGCTTCGTGTCGAACGTACGTGGACGAAAAGTTACTGTTAGGCTATAAACGAATTATGTTATTACATCAATGCCACCGAAAAGTGCACTTTTCGGTGCACTTTTCAAGGGTCCCAGCGGGCCCCCCATTAGGCCTCCCCTTGTTTTTAGTCCCACAGGCTCGTCTCATCTGCTCATCTCTATCTAAATTACTCCCCCCAAAAGGAATCGGGTCTCCTCAAATCGCTCATCCTACGCTAGGGTTTCTCTGCTTCTTGCCACGGAGGAAGGGAGCTTGCGGTTCGCGAAGGCCGTTCGGGATCGGTAATGATTGATTATTGATTTACATATCTTCTTTTGACGTTGGATTTGATTTTAGCCGCTGTAGCTGCATAGAGTTAGTGATGTCTCGGGTTATTATTTTATACTGAGGCGTTTTAGCAAAGATTTGATCTTGAAAGGGAACAGATATGTTTTCTCTATCTTTCTTTGGTTTTGAATCTCGATACAGTTTGATTGTTGCAGAAAATCTTTTTTTCTTTTTAATTGGGGGTTCAAATTAGAGTATTGCTTCTTCTTTTTCTTTTTTTTTGAAGTTCATCATGAGATTTGATACTTCTTCCTGCCGTAAAATGTTTGGATTTTATATAAACGTGAGAGAACAGTATATACACTTTAGATCAGTTTGTTTATAGTATGTGGTTATAGCTTCTCCTATCTACGAAAATTATTGGCAGAGAATGATCCAAGAAAAGGTTGCTATTTTAGGTAAGAGAGGTTATCTAAGTCCATTAAGATACTGGAGATGGTATTAACGACTTATAGAATATGAAATTTCTCCTTCAACTTGATTTGACTTTAACTTCTATTTTCATTTTAGACTTTTTCCTCTGTTTGGGACTCAGTTGAAGGAAAATTTATGCCATGGAAACTTCTGGGCCATGAAATAGTCTGTTGGATGCTCACGTCCGATTATTGGAAAATGTCTAGATGACAGACAATAACTAATTAATTGTAAAATTGAAGAGCTGTATATATCTGTTTATATTTGCTTTCAAGATTCGGATGAATTAGGCATTAAACCTGACCAAACGGAAGCCTTCCAGATGCTCAACCTCCAGCCTACCTAGGTGATGGCTAGAGTTGTACTCATGTTAGTCATTGCGGTCGTGTTACTCTTTAAATACTTATAGAACTTCCCTGGTGCATCGTGAATTTACGTTTTCATGATTTAGGTAATTGTTTTATATAGAACGATTTAGTTTATTAAAGCCCATGATATTCTTTACTTTATAGGCATGTCATTCTAATCTTTGATTATTATTCCTTTTCTTTGGCATGTGGACGTTAGTGGCTTTTGCACTTATGAAGTCTCTTGGAGAAGGAGGAGCTTGTGTTGTATATTACAGGAAGTGTTCTAGAGGCTCACTGTGTTGATTTGTTCAGCTATCTTTTGTCCATTGAACTAGCATGGGCCGTCTTTGTGATTTCTGCATGGAGCAAAGATCTGTGGTCTACTGCAGGTCTGATGCTGCTTCCTTATGCTTGTCATGTGACCGTAATATTCATTCTGCAAATGCACTTTCTCGGCGGCACTCGCGTACACTTTTATGTGACAGATGCACTACCCAACCTGCTATAGTAAGGTGCATAGAAGAAAATGCTTCGCTTTGCCAAAACTGTGATTGGAATGGTCATGATGGGTTGGCATTGACTTCAGAACACAAGAGGCAGACTATCAACTGCTACTCAGGCTGCCCATCAGCAGCAGAATTTTCTAGAATCTGGTCCTTCTTTGAATTTCCTGATATGGAAGAACCTGATTTTGAGAAAGGATTGATGACTATCAATGAGAACAGTGTTACCAATTGTTGGGGACCTCCAGAGGACAGCAGTACTGCCAATCTCGGCAGCACTGGAAAGATGAATGATATAAAAGCTGTTGAGAAGGCCAATCCCTGGGTGGAGTCATCTTCAGCATCTGGATTAAATGCTATGTCATGTAGTGCTGATCGACCAGCTGGTTCAATGGATTCAACTACACCCAAGGTACATCAGATTTTTTTAGTGCATATTAGTAGCTTCAAAATTTTAATTTATTGAGATGCAAATTTATTGCACTTTTTTGTGAAATGCAAACTCCTATGCTTTCTAATGGAACTTCTTTCCACAATTTGAGAGTCAAGTTTATTCTTTTTGGGCAAACCATGATTAAGGATTTTTCGTGATAAATATATGGAAGTTGTGTGCCCTTTCTCTGAACACTATGGAGGAGTTATATGAGATAGTCTCTGTGCTGCTTTATAATGAATGCTACAATGATGTTATTGAGGTCTGGCTTATTGTTAATCTTCTAGATAGTTATTACAGAACCTTTTATTTGAATACGTGGCCGTCATCTTCTGTTTTATTTTGTGACACAATGCACATTCTCGCCAAGAAAGTTGTATAGCTTTAAATTATGAAAAAACCAGTGCAGTTATCAACGGTCTCTGTGAACTTCAAGACAATGATTGCTCTTTTGAATTGTCATCGAGCATACCTAAAAGAACTTTTTACTAATGCGACTGCTAATCACTTTAAATTGTTTGACTGTGTCCAGACAAGTTGTCCCAGGACAGATGATGTTGATTTCTGTAAAGATGATTTCTATGAAGGTTTCACAATGGGCGATGTAGACATGACATTCGAGAATTATGAAGAACTCTTTGGTGCATCACACAACCAAACAGGGGATCTTTTTGATGATGCTGGAATTGATAGTTTTTTTGACATGAAGGAAAACTCTGCTACTAATTCCATTTGCCATGGTGAATCTGCCGAAGAGGTATATCATGTAGCTTTTTCCGCTGTTGTAGCACATTGCAAAGTGAAAAATCATAACTTGAATTCTTAGTTATTGGATGAAATTGTGTCATTCATATGCTCCAGCTCCTTTATTCATTGCATGTTAGATTTACGAATTGCCTATGTAATGTTTAGCTTGTTGCCATGCATTGGGGACCAATGCTTAGTTGTTTGTCTAGTAGAATACAACCATTAGGTTTGGTCCTATTTCAAATATAAGTTCTCATTAGCTTTTGAATGCTTAACTCATGGAAGGAATTTTGAGCTTTGATGGAACTGGTATCTGGGGTAGGGATAAATGTCATGGTTGAATAATTACAAACCAGATAAATATTTATTGAATTAAATCTCTGACATATAGGTTTCAGTTTGTATGGACATATTCTACCTACCCTGGTACTCTTAGAACAGTAAGTTCATCTTGATTTAACTCGAGTTACTATTTATTTTTTTTATCATGATGACAAACTTCTTTTGCTAATATTAAAGTCATGGCTTGCCTAATTGTATGATCCCAACCGGATTGGTCAGCGAGGATTAGAACCTGGCAGAGAACATCTGATTCTTGGCTGAATCATAATATAGATGGCTGAAGAGCCTGGAACTTAATCAGAATCAGCTGGAATTAGCCAATTTCAACCAGTCTCGACTGACCTATTGCTGCCAGCAGCTGAAAAAGAAGAAAAAGAAAATTCAATGATGCGAGTGGTTCTTAATTACCCACCCTCTGCTATCCTGCAAAACTCATCCAAATGCAAGAATGTGCTACTTGATTAAAAACTTATCAAGCGTGATACTTGCTTTTATCTGTCATTTCTGCGTGAACTAATTAAATTTTAGTGCTCTTTCTTGCTCATGTTTCTTTTTATTCAATTCATTTGAACTAAGAATTATTAGTGCTGTCCTCAATATCATTCTCAAGAATCATCTGATGGGCAGGTTAAACAAATGCAAGCAACATGCGGTAATGCAGTATCTGCTGATCCTGCAATGTCAAATCCAGAAGGAAATGCAGAATCTAGCCTGGCTTTACCAGGACTCCAGGTGCAGTCCACTCTATCATTTTCCTTTTCTGGTGTGACTGGTGAAAGCAGTGCAGGAGAATATCAAGATTGTGGAATGTCGGGAATGATTCTAACAGGTGAGCCTTCTTGTTACCATGCTGGTCCAGGAAGCTCTTCATTGCCTACATCTAACAGGGAAAGTGCTCTCATCCGTTACAAGGAAAAGAAGAAAACTCGCAAGTAAGTTCAGATCATGAGTCTCAAAGCAGACTTCCAAAGAATTTATATGCCTTTATCTGTTAATTGAACACCTATTATTGGATTACCATGCTGGTCGGTAAGGTTGCTCCTTTGCAACTTGGGAGACCAAGGTTCGAGTCACTGAAACAGCCTATCTGTCATGGATTTGTATTGTTTGCTGATGCTATGTGCCAAAGCCGGCACAACCATTTCTCTAAATATACACTCTTGAATTCCTGGTCATTGAACCGTATAGACAAACTTCTTTGTGCAATTAAAATATATTTCCCTTTCTAGGATGGTGCATTTAAATGCAACAAAGGGTGGTAATGCTTAAATGCTAGATCAAACAGCATGAGTTTGTGTTGATCTTGGGCAACTACTAGTGAGAAAAAAATATCATATATATGATATTTGTATGTATATACTGCCTAATAACCCCCAGTAATTCTGAGTTTCAAGATATTGAAGATGTGGAGGAGCGTGGATTAGACCATAGGATAAAATTTTATCAGTCTGCTTCATCCTGCTAGTGAGAATAGGGCCTTTCCTAGTTATCACTTCCAACTTGTCTCTGGATGCCCAAAAGAAAACGCATCTTTGTGCCAAAAATACTCTCAAAAGCACCTATGTCCACTTAGCCGTGTAAAATTCATGCTCTTGTCTGCTGCTTGTTCTGCAGGATTCTATAACCTTGGATCTGTGGTTGTATCCAATTATATATGAACTTTGTGTACATAAAGATCTAGATTTAGAGTCTACTTGTAATTATTCAGGGAGCATATGTGACTAAATTCTCAGTTTCTCCTCTTTCAGGTTTGAGAAAAAAATCAGGTATGCTTCACGCAAAGCTAGAGCAGATGTCAGACGAAGGGTGAAGGGGCGGTTTGTCAAGGCCGGTGAAGCTTATGACTATGATCCACTTTCCGAAACAAGAAGCTGTTGAGTACAGCAGCATTTTGCCTACTATGATATTAAGCTTTCGAGAAACCAAAAATTGAGATTGGCTGCCCATCGCCCGTTATAAGGAATGAAAAGGAAAATAAGAAAGGCAATTTGATTGGCAACTGAATAAATTGGAATTGGAATTACTTCTCCTAAGCTTCAGAGGTAACTCCATCTACAAATTTTCCGTTGTAAGATGGCCACATTAATCTTGCACATGTTGTCCATTTTTTCCCTGCATGGTGGCTGGTGCATATATGTGCTACAATTTTGGATAACCAGAGTGTTTGATCGGTCCATCTAAGAGCCGCTACTTATGTTCATCTACACTAATCCTTCTAACACTTCCTTTTTTTTCGGACTCATCTAAGGACCAGTTGGTACGCAATGACCTCTCTGCAATCTGCGGTTGTAGTGTCTTGCTTCCAGGTTTGGCTTTTATTTCAGATGTGTCTATATCCAAAACTCTTTTTTATTCTTCTGTTGTGGAAGGGAGATATCACCTTGTATCTATATTCACTTGTGAAAGGGAAGTGTATATGTAACAAGAGGCTCGGAGGATAATCTACTTTTAACTTGTAAATATACCTTTCCAAGCTATGGCTTCTGGTTATTAATCCTGGCTTTCTTGCTCATGAAACATGCTCTGAGAATGCAATGCCTTTCCAAGCTTTCTTGCCTTACTATAATTTATCGACAAGGTGGTTTAACTGCAAAACCTGCTTGCCTTGCAGTATTCCTTTTCTTGATGCCAAAGATGAGCTCAACCTTTCTTTTTGGTCCGACTATAAAGTCAACTGTGGAGATGTTTCTATTTATCGTATTTGCTTTTTTGCTTCCTCAATATGCAGAATTCGTATCAGTCTTTCAAGTTATAGATAGGAGTGTGCAGTTCTTGCTAAATTCAACAGAAATCACTGACATAAACAGTCATGATCAATCTTGACTTTTTGGTTTGCTCTGATGCCAACGATGATGTTTTGGTTTAATTTATCGCTTAAAATTTTCTTTTGCTAAAAAAAAAACTATAGGACTTTAGGATGACCTGATCGAACTTTCGATATATCATTATGTTGATCGGTCTTCCGTAATCTTAATCCAAAATAGAGTTAGGAGATATAATTATGCATCGATGAGCCTCTCTTAATCTAGAAATCATGTGTTCTTTGTCCCCTTCTCTAATCGATTCACTATCCAAGCATTCAAATTTTGTCTAAACCTTGATTCGAAGTATTTATACTCATCTCAAACCTATCGGTCATAATATAATCGCCCATTGGGCTATTGTTTCGCAAAATCACTTTTTCTACCCGACCCCACTCCACCCCACCCATACGATGTACCCGTCTAGAGGCGGTAATGCGTCCCACATATGACGCTCGGTGTATCTCAAGACGTCACATTGGGTGCGGTTTCGCGAGTATGTTTACGCCATCGGCTCTTGCGAGTAGCGAGAAAGAACCCGAACCCGTATTCCGCGAACCCTTGAGTTGGATTCCGTCCAAGAGGCGTTGTGGGACCCTCATAATAAAGCCTCGGCTCAGCCGTCGTGACTGGGGTACATGGGCGCGAGTATATTTACGTCGTCCGCTCTTGCGAATGCGAACGGAGGAACCCGGACCCTTCGCTCTTAAACCCTAGGGTTTCATCACTCATCCGCGCTCTCTCTTTTTCCCTTCCCTTGATTGCCTATGGCTTCTCGGGCGCAGCGGAAGGCCGTCAAGTCGGCCAGCCCTAACCTCATGAAGAAGAAGAACAAGAAGAGTCAAAGAGATGAGAAGGAGCTTGCTTCTAAGGATATCGATGCCCTCGAATTCGACCCAGGCTCCGAGGAAGAGATGGAGGAGGACGACCGCAGCCAATCGTCGGATGTTGAAGACGATGAGTCTCCGTCAGATGCCTCTTCGGATGGCGAACCGTTTACCGACGATTTCCTTGGCGGCAGCGATAACGGTGCTTTTCACCGCCGATTTGTCTTTCTTTTAGGTTTCTTATCGTGGTGATCGTTCGGCTTGATATTTTGGGTTTTCTGATGTTTCTGCTCGCGTTTCAGAGGAAGCGGAAGAGCCGGGGTCGGGCTCGGATTCAGATGAGTCTGATCTGGAGGCAAAATCGAGAGCCTTAGACGAAGCCAAGTCCAGGGCGGAGGAGGAGGCGGAAGAGGAATTAAGGCTTAATATAAAGGAAGAGTCGGATGAGTTCAGATTGCCCACCAAAGAGGTCAGCTTTATCCAAAATTTGCTCCTTTTTTACGTTTAATAACTTTCTCTCTTCTGCTCGATTTTCTGGGAAAGCTTGCTCTTTTACTGAAGCATGACTAATGTTACAGGAACTCGAAGATGAAGCTCGTCAGCCGCCCAATTTGCAGAACATTCGTAGGCGGATCAATGAGAGTGCGTAGTCTTGTTTCCCTAGTCCTTGAGCTATTGCAGTCATTCATATTTGTCATTTGTTCAAGGTTGCATTCTTTAATTACTTCTATGGTACTTAAAGATACATTGTTCTTGTCTTTGCTTCTCTTGACAGTTGTTCGTGTGCTATCTAATTTCAACAGTCTGAGGCAGGAGGGTGCTTCAAGGAAGGATTATGTCAATCAGCTTAAGGCAGATTTAATGTCTTATTATGGCTATAATGAATTTCTAATAGAGGCTTTTATTGAGGCAATGCGATTGTTTTTCTTACCCTTTTTCTTTTAATGGTCTTATGCACCATTGAGTTCTTGTTTCTTATACTTGCTTAATTTTGTCTTTTCAGATATTCCCAGCTGTTGAACTCATTGAGCTACTTGAGGCTTTTGAAAAGGGTAGACCTGAATGTCTGCGTACAAATACTCTAAAGGTGACTAGAATTTTATCCATTTTTTTCCCTTAAGGATGTACTATGCCACCATTGTTATTACTTGGTGAACAGATTATATTTCTACAAGTTTCTTCTTTTTTTGAATATTTGGTTGTTATGTGCATGGACCCTGCGTGCTTCTAACTTTTTGGTCAACAGACTCGTAGACGTGATCTTGCTGGAGTTCTAATTAACAGGGGTGTGAATTTAGACCCAATTGGCAAGTGGTCAAAGGTAATTTTGGTTTATTGTTTCTTAAACATTTTCCTTGTAGTTTGTCTTTGAAATTTTGAAGATATATGTGTGATTGAATATGACAGGTGGGGTTAGTTGTATATGATTCTCAAGTGCCTATTGGCGCAACACCAGAGTATTTGGCTGGGCACTACATGGTAAGAATGTTATGACCTTTGTTTTCCTTGCTAAGCCCATTGATTGTGTTTATATATTTTCTTGTTAGATTTTTTGATGTTCACTATGTATGCAGAAACAAGCTGCAAGTTCCTTTTTACCAGTTATGGCGCTTGCTCCTCAAGAAAAGGAACGAATTGTTGATATGGCGTAAGTACTGTTAGTCATGTGTTTGGAAAGTATTTTTTGTGCTTTTTTACTTTCAGTCATTTCAGTTGATGAATTGTTCAAATTATCAGCTGCATAGATGCACCAGATATTAAGCTAAATAAAAATTTGAATTAATGAGTGATGCCTAGACAATTTACTTATCATATGATGTCTACAGTTTGACCACTTAATATGCTAAATGTGATTAATACTAAATGCAAAGAAGTGGTTGTGGTCGATTAATAATAATAAGGAGAAACATAAGAAGAGAGAAAGATAAGGGTGAAAAGAAAAAGAAAAGACAAGTAGATGAAGGAGGAGGCCTGCTTCCTCCCTATCTACTAGTACTCCTCAAAAAATGTTTGAAGGACTTGGATATTTTGTTGTGATAAAATTTGGTTAGCTGGAATTGAATGCTGATTTATTCTGTTATAAAAATAAAGTTCTTGACTTAACTAGCAGCAGTAGTGTTTCATCGAAACTTTTCCAATTTGTTCTATTAAAACTAAGTTGGAAATACCTAAGAAAAACAATTTTTTTTCCTAAGATGGACTCTGTCTGGATGCTGGACATATACCTTCACGGTCTCAGTAGTGCTATTATAAAGTAGAAACTATTATATATGGTTGTGAATACTTCTTTTTTACTAATCCAAAGGCATGGGAGTACATGATGTCATCTAGAAGAAAATCAGGAAGAGTCTATCTTATGCTGAAATATTTTGGACATTATAAATGTCAAGTTTGAAGTGCAAGTGCTTTCGCATTATCCGATAATTCTTTGAAACCTTTTTGAACTATGCTGTTTGAGTTGCAATGTGCAAGTGATCTAATGCCTCGTGTTAGTGACACGATATTGGATGCCGTTGCTTTCTTTGTTGATCTTGAATATTCAGCTCTGTTTGTTTGTCTAATATCTTATGCTGAAAATTTTTGTACCTTATAAGTTGTAAGTTTGAAATGCAAGTGCTTTCACGTTATCAGATAATTCTTTGATCCTTTGTTGAGCTATGTTGATTGAATTGCGACATGCAAGTGATCCAATGCCTTGTGTCAGTGACAAAATATTGGATGCCATTACTTTCTCTGTTGACGTTGAATGTTTGGTTTTCTTTGTTTTTCAATACTCTTTTTCCTAATAGCACCTTTTGTTCTTCAGTGCTGCTCCAGGTGGTAAAACTACATACATTGCAGCCCTCATGAAGAATACAGGTAAGCACAATATGCTCTACTTGATTAGTTTGCATGTTCTTAATATTTTTATCATCTTCACCTTTTCACTAATATTTCTTGTTTGTGTTCATATGACTTAATTCAATGCTTTAGATCACTTTTTTTATGCTTGAGATGAAGATTGATGCACAGGATTATCAGAAACTGTTGACTAAGTAGTGTTCGCATATATGAAAAATTACGGATAGTGTAAGTTTGAGTGTCAAAAGGCGGAAAACCGCATAGTGTATGTATTCAACGAATAGCTGTAAATGCACTTGCTGAGTGTAATGAATCAATTTAGATTAGTGATACAAGGAGTAGTTGATGAAGACCAAATATATTAGAAACAGTTAATAAAAAACATGTTTGATGTCTCAATGTATCAAAAGGGGATTAGTGTAGGCTAACCAAAGAGTTTAGAACTGACTTATTATTGTTTTATTTGTAGTTTTTCTTTATAATTTTCTTGTTTTAAGAGAAAAGTTTTTTCTTTCTCATGATTTATTTATGCAAAACTTTGTCAAAATGGAGAAAGCCCATAAAAATATTGGAGAAATTGGAAGGTACACAATTTTGGTTTTTTTAAAGGCACATTTTGGGTATGAAAAGTCATTTCAGTGACATTTATCTTTTACGAACTTGACTCTCATTTAACTTAAATGACCATGAGTAGAAGATGTGGATGGTTTTCTTGCTTTAATATAATGATTGGGATCAAATGGATTTTATTAGTAGAATCTATATTGGTCATGAATATAATTTAAGATATTAACTTTCTAAAAGAAATATGGAATTGAAATATAAAAGATAAAAATTGCATTAAACGAATAGAACATATATTTTAGAAAAATAGTTAATTCATGTTTTACATATACATAATAACAACAATAAAGCTATAAGTCTCAACTATTTGTGATCGGCTACGTGGATCATTTGTCATCATTGATATTTGTAAAAAATCACATGTTTATTTAAGTTCAGAGTACTTAAGTCTTTATTTATAGTTTTTATTAAAGTCTTTTTAGGTCTTTCTTTACTTCCTTGTACCACTAACATTAATCATTTTTCGTCTTTTGATTACTACATTCGGAGGTCTCGTAAGCACATGCTTATATCATCTTAAACAAGTTTCTCTCATCTTATCATCTATCGAAGCAATACCTAGTTGTTCACAAATAAATGTATTTCTTTTCCTATCTTTCTTAGTAACTCTATACATCTATTTCGACATTCTCATTTCGACAATATAAATTTTTTATATATGTTATTTCTTAACTATCCAACACTCAGATCGATAAATCATTGTTGATCTCACAATTGTTTTACAATTTTTTTCTCTTAATTTCAAGGGTATCCGATGTTCACACATGACTCCTGACGCCTCACACCATTTTAACTATCTTGTTTTTATTCTATGAATAATTTCCTCATCGATCTCTCCATCTTATTGAATAAGAAACTATAAAGAAAATTTATTAACTTATCCATAGCATTAAAGATATTGATGGTCTCCACTATTGGTCAAAATCGGCCTACCTGAGTTGAATTTGATTGATTGTTTAATTCCAATCAGTTCCTGTAGATAAAAATCAACAAAATTTGGCTGAAATTGGATTGTTTATTTGTGTGATACTGATAATCAAGCATATTATAATGGACTCAGACATTGATTTTTAAAAAACAAGATATTTCAAGAGTTTTAGATACTGCATCAACCATGATGTCATGACAAAGTATGGCGATTTTAGATCATGATATATCACTTTGTTACACATGGCTATTAACTTAAAAAAAGTGTGCTAAGTGCTCTTTGGTGGTTAAACTTTTTATTGTGGTATTTTGAGTTGTCAATTCTTTAATTGATGTGTTCTTTTATTTTGTTGTCACTTCCAAGGCAAACTACTGAATTTTGTAATATTTATAAGTTGATTCACTTTGATGTTTTCAGGAATAATCTATGCAAATGAATTCAAAGAGACCAGGCTCAAATCACTATCAGCTAATATACATCGTATGGGTGTTACTAATACAATAATATGCAACTATGATGGGAAGGAGGTTAGTTATGATAAAGCATATGATCTCATATGATCATTTTTTTACATGATTCATCAGTTAACACCTATAGTCAATTTTACACATTGATTGTTTTCTCCAAGCCGAAACCTTTAATATTTTGGATGTTTTGTTTCTGTTATATTTGAAGTATGATAATTTAAATATGTATTGCTGACTGTCAAAGTGCTTATGAAATTGAACATCCTTCATGTTGTTGTGTCTGTCTGTTAAATCCAGCTACCGAAAATTTTTGGACTTAATTCTGTTGATAGAGTATTGTTGGATGCTCCCTGCACTGGAACTGGGGTAAGACGAGTGCATCATTCTTTTGTTCTGCTAGCAGTTGGATGACAAGTTTCTTATGAAGTAAATCACCAGATACTGATTTACTATATTCTTGGTTAAAGGTTATCTCAAAAGAACAATCTATTAAAACATCCAAGACCATTGAAGATGTACAGACCCGTGCCTTTGTGCAAAAGGTAAATGTCACTTCTGCTAGTATCTCTTTTTTCTTGGTTTTTGAGTCTGGTCATCTTATGGGGGATAATTTTGTCGTCTGCAAAGGGTTTGCTGATACTTTGTTTAATGCATTCATGTTCACTTCAGTGGATAACAGATTCTAATTTTGTATCAATTACTGAAAACGAATGAATGTATAGACCTTACTTTATAGCAAGCAAGATGGATGATTCTGAAATGTATACCTTTTTCTTGGATGGGATATTATAAAGGTTTTTCTTAAACACTGTGGAACTTATCTGGAGTCTGAAAAAAAATTATTGTATTATGAGATTTAAAGTTGTATCACTAAAATATATCAAGAACTTATAACTTCTATTCACCAAATAAAATTTACATGAACATGCTTGACGATGCCAGTACACACATAAGCCTGACATCAACTTTGTTGCCCGTCCTCTTTTTCTTTTCTTTTCCTACTCTTTTGAACTTGGAATGCTAAAATGATCCTTTTTGCTAGGGACATTTAGATATTTCTTGATATTTGACTAATGTTCAACTAAAACACCTTCAGTGGCCTCTAAAGGAAACAATGTGATTCTCTTCACATTTCTTACAGAATTTGTGTGCTTTTTTTTCAAAAAGCAAAATCATTGGTTTTTTAGACTTCTAAGCTCTAACCGTAAGTTGCCTGTGCTCCTGAGAAGTGCACCACAAATATTATCTTTGCCTGTTCATAAGTGGAACGCTTATAAGCATGGTTCGACTGACATGAAGTTGATGAATGTCTCTCTGCCTTATAAATTTACCCTTTTTCATGTTACAACAATCTGACCTTTGCAAATCTTTTTGATAGCACTTGACATCTTTTTTTCCCTGAAAACTTGATAGTTTCCCCCTTTTGGCTACTGCAATTTTATTTAATTTCTGGCTGATAATGTTCTTTAAGTGTTCATTGATTTATATGAATTGGATGCTTAATATTCTTAGTGTTTGGATCATATTGCATGATACTGAATGATTGTCTAAAGTAGCCAATCTCTTGCAGCAACTTATTTTAGCAGCAATTGATCTAGTAGATGCTAATTCAAAGACAGGCGGTTATATAGTATATTCAACCTGCTCCATGTTGATTCATGAGGTTTGTGAAGCATTGAATGGTTAAAGAGATTCATTTAGATATTCATCTGCTGATTTTTATCTTTCTATTCCATTCTATTTGTAGAATGAGGCAATTATAGATTATGCGCTGAAAAAGAGAGATGTGAAAGTCGTGCCATGTGGATTGGACTTTGGTCGCCCAGGGTATGTTCAAATAAATGTTTAATGTTTGCTTGAATGGCAGTCTAGAACAGTCAGTTTTATTCTAATGAGTATTTGTTCAGATTCATACGATTCAGGGAACATCGCTTTCATCCATCATTGGAGAAAACAAGGCGGTTTTATCCACATGTAAACAATATGGAAGGATTTTTTGTTGCAAAGGTACATTTTTATCTTGCAACATGTTTACAACTGAATAGTTACAAGTTCAAATATGTATCATGAATCTGATTATCAGTCTTTTCACTGTGATGCTTTCTTGATGATTTAGAGCTGAAGTGTTTTCTTACAATATAACGACTTACAGTAGGTGGCATTACAATTGACAAGATAGTGATTAACATCTGAAACAGTTGTCTGGTAAAATGAAGAAACATGCAGAATCTAAATTGCTTTTGTGCTTATCAATACTATGAGTGAAGAAAATGGTTTATTAGCTTGAAAGCCCATCTATCAATATGTTGTGCACTTTGCTATATACGTTTACATGCCCATCTGTGGTGCCATTGGTTTTGATCTTATTATGATAGAATCACCTTTCAAATTCTTAGTAGTGGAATTTTTCTTGGGGTTCTTGATCTCTGCCTGTAGGCTTACTGTGTCGTATCATAAAATTCTTGTCCAATTTTTCTTTGAGAATTTTTCTTGGGGTTCTTGATCTCTGCCTGTAGGCTTACTGTGTCGTATCATAAAATTCTTGTCCAATTTTTCTTTGATCCCCTGAGATTTTTTACAAGTCCAGCCATTGTTCCTTGTGATATAGTATTTTCATATATCGATGTGCATACACTAAAACCTTATCGTAAATGCTTTACTATTTACATCTTCCATCCCAGCCCTTTGTCTTGGGCTTAACAGTTCAACAAATTGGGTTCTAGTTAAACCAAACTTTAAATGTTTGTCATGAGTTATGTGTCATAAGCAATGGTGATATAGGTTGAAACTCCATGATTTTGGAACATGACTCCATAATTTCATCATTGCTATTTACAGTTGAAAAAGTTGAGCAATTCCAAACCAGCAGCAGCCTCTCAACCCAACCAAACTTCAGAAGTGGAAAATGAAGCAGCTGTTATTGATGGCAACAAGGATTCTCAAGAAACCCCAAATGGGAACCCTGAACAGCTTAAAACACCAAAACATGCAGGGAAGAAAATTAGAGAATCTAAGAGTGGTGTCCAGAGTGGAGTAATATCAACTTCATCTAAGAACCAGGCAGGGAAAAAACGGAAGCTTTCATCTAAAGAGAAAGTCACTGACTCAAGGTAAGGCTTCACTGAACCTGCAATGACATTTTCTTTGTGAATCAAGATATACCAACTATTGAGTAGCAAGAATAGTGAGTTTTGTTCCTAGTACATTGATGTTGTTTTGAAACTGTATGTTTATTGATGACAGAGAAAAGAGAAGGAAGGCCCTGAAAAAGAGAAAGCCGAAGGAAACCCGATAATATGGTGGTGGTTTACTAGCTGTCTACAGAACTCAGCCTGGGAATAGCAAGATGAACCAACTAATTTGGTAAATGACGCAAGCAAGTTTAGACTGATATGAGGAGCTATATAACGGCTGCTTAAGATGGGGATCTTATGTTTAATTGTGCCTGTCATTTCTTCACACCATGGAACAATCAGTGATCGGTATGGCTTTATGGCACATACCGAGTTTGACGGACAAGTCTGGTGGTGAATGGAGCAAATTTTGACTGAATTGAGTTATACTGATTGCCCAAATGTGGTATTCCTCTTATTTGTAATATTTCTTGTTCTAAGATTGTTTATGCTTGTTATTCGAAACAACATAGTGATCTTTGTACCGCCATGCTGATTTTTATGGTTAACACTTGTTAGGGTGCACATCTGTTTTCCAGTTCATGGAGCATATCTCCAGCAATGCTAAGCTACAACACATCAAAATTTAGTTCCATTCTTGGTTTGAAGGGAGTGATACAATAAGCTCCATCGTGAGAAAGTGTTGTTGTTTTAAGATATGTGAAGCTCTATTTAATCTCCATTGAGGGGTAGCGGAGAAGAAAATTAAAGCACAAAGACTAAACTCTGTAGATAATCCTCAGAGAATTCATTAGTCTCTGCACTTGTATGCCAAATCACGTTTGATTGCCACAAGTCATAGCCTCTTATGTCCAGCAACGTGCATCAGTATCAGCCACTTGAATTTGGATTTGGCTGGAGAAAAGAAGCAACAGTAATGAAGATATTATTCTCATAAGAACATGCAAGCACTTCAAGAGAGTGCTTCATTGGATCCTCCAATCTTGTCTTGAGACATTGGCTGTTTGCAGCTTGCTGAGCTTGTTTAATTTGCATGATGGCCTCCTCTCCTTATATTATTATTATTATTATTATTATTTTATCATGCATATGCCAGAATCTATCTAATTGATCCTCCTGAGAAGTCTTCTGTCAATGTCTGGCAACTTCAATGGTAGCATCTTCCACTTAAACAATTACTGTGAGCTTTCTCCATCATAACCTTGGTCAGCATGCATTGCTGTCCTAACCTAACAGTTAATGGTGCCAATCCCAAGAACTAGTTTATGCTTTCATAGTCTCATCCTGCAAGAGGACTGGAGCATGCCTTGATTGTGATTTGGGTGTAGGAGAAACTTAATCAAGCATCACACATCCATTTAGGCTTCAGCAAAGTTTCATGGTTGCATCATCTTACAGGAACTGAGTCACCTTGCAATGTATTCTCAGAAGGCTCTTTGTCTCTCGTTCACAATCCAAAGTCTTTACTTGGAAGAGCCATTTCCAGAGTGCTGCTGCAGTGCACATGCCTCCTGCAGGTAGCACACAAAGAGAGTTATTTTATGGCACAAATTTTGGAGCTTTTACAGTGCTGGGTGAGGTTTAGGAGATGCCCAACAAGACGAGACCCATGTGCTTCAGCTCATCTCCCTATGCATAGGCTTCATGAGGTTTTGTTTTGTTATCTTAATCAATGGATCAAAGACAGCACTGCACTTGCTCTCTAGAAGACCTTGTTGTAGACATCATGATCTGATCTACCCCTTCTAGTATGGGTTTTATTAAGCATGGATTATCCTACTTTAGCCTGATAAAGATCTCCATGGCCTTAAAACTGTGGATCATTGACCATGTCAGATGACTGTGAACACCATAAAGCAATTCATGATGCTTGGGTCGAAGGCAACTTAGCCTCGCAAGCATGAATAAATCACCATCGGTATAGAACAACTAAGCCTATGAGATTGCTGCTGCTACTCATCTTGGAGAAGATGTGATCTCTTACCAATTACTTTGGTCAAATAATTGGGTACCATCATCCTCAGGAATCACACTCGTGAAGCTGAGGGCTGCTGGTTCATTACTGCTGCTGCTGTTGACTGTGACATGCTTGAATTGAAGATCTTCAGTGTGGTCAAAAGGAAACAAGAGTGTGAATCCTGAAGAGGACACCTGAAAAGTCTCCTAATTGTGGCCATCTTTTGTTGTCATCAGCAGCAGAGGCAATGAGCACTGTTCGTGAGTAAACTTGACAGTGACTGTGGATAACCGGAGGCATATTCTGAGCATATCTCTCCTGTACTTCCTCCACAACTTGGTGAGAGTCCAGCACTGTTCCATTGATGGACGGGCACGCCATCGACGATGCTCTGTCAGCCTGGGATCCCACCTCGAATCTTGCTGCTAGCTAAACTCTACAAGAAAAGTCCACATTTTGAAAAGAAGGAAGCTCACTCTGAGAAATGCAGGTTCATGGCAGAGCCATGATCGTCACGGTGCCAAGCTCTTGAATCGGATTCGAACGCCACAGGTGAGAGTATATATAGTGTACATCCCTCTTGTTCTGATCCAAAACATGCAATGGGGTCGGGGATTCGGGACAAGCTGGGATTGAAGGGTGTTTCTATCATTTCCAAAAGGCTAAAAGATGGGGGTCTTTGAGGAGCCAATCAAAGAGTCACAGGAGGGTGGGAGGGTGTTTATGGAACTTGGGGAAACTCTTGGTGTTGGGAACGGCGCCTGAATACTTGGGGTTTGGGTGGTAAAACTGAAGGGGCATTGAGATAGGTGAGAGAGGGAGCTAATGGAATCACAAAAAGCTGTAGCTTTTGCTTTGACCGTTCTCCCTCTTCCATGCACAACTGCACACCCACAAACACACATCCAAAGCCACCACAAGGAAGCAGCCCCAACACTTTCCAAATAAAAAATCCCTTTTGCTGTCTCCCTTTAGTTTTCTTCAGCAAACTTCCCCTCCTCCCCTTGCTGCTTCCCCTCAGTCGTGGATGCCAGGCGGAGCCATCCAACATCCGCACACTGAAAGCTCTAAAGTTGTGATCTTTGGGAGCAAGGTATGACTTTGGGCTCTTTCCCTCTCACTTCTGGTTGAATTCTTGCATCTCGCCATTTTCATTTGTTGTTTTCTCCTTTCTGTCTCTTTTTCTTCTTTCTCTGGCATCCTAAATCTACGTGTTGTCTTCGGTTTGGGTGGATCGGACCTGCTCTAGGACTAATGGACGAAGATTTCATGGGAAGCATTCATTGTTTTCTTTCTGTTTACTGAAAAGTCCTTCATCTTGCTATTCCGAGGATCTGATATTTTATAATGAGCAGAAGTTGCGATTTTTGCGGCTGGAATGATCCTTGGTTCTTGATTCATGATTCCTAACATTTTACTGGTACTTTTGAGATATTGGAGTTTTCGCTTAGAAAGGTGTTAATGCTGCATCTACTTCTTCTTCTTCCCCTCGCAGAAAAAAAGTTATTTGCTTTAAGGTGGGTTATGGTCCACCATCCTCGCTGTTGTGGAAAGTTTGTATCTTTAAGTGCTTTTGTGTGATCTTTTATTCGGTCCTTTCGCTATTATGTAGAGGTTGGTGCCCTCTTGTGGACCAATGTCTTTAAGTAGCTTTGGGAGGTCTCAATGTTCTATTATATGAAGCTTCTTTGAATTGCATTCCAGTTAAGATGATAAGTTAATGGACCTTTCTGATTTTGCTCTTAGATCTTGGCATACCGGCTTTCCTTGGAATGTGTTGATCGGTCATCGTCTACTGTGAGGTGGATTGGTATTTGAGAACTGTTTCTTTATCTCGATATGCATATTATGTTTGGATTCAGATGTTCTTAATCTGTAGGTTATATGTTCTGCCCATCCTTTTTCCTAGAGCAGATTTCTCAAGTCTCTTATTTGTGATCTTGTCACCTCATTCATGCTTCCTCCATGTCATTGCATTTGCAGATCATGATTTTAATACTTACCTTCCCTGTAAAAATCTGTGTTGCTGAAGAGCAATGCATGAGATGGTTATTTCTGGCAATTTTTGGTAACTTTCTGTAATTGTCATGACGGCAGATCCTGGCTTGAGAAGATCTATTGGTGATGGAGCAAAATATTTTTGGTTCTTTGGTGGAGTGCTTCAAATAGTTTTTTCTTTCTGGGAAAAATGGAGCAGTAATTTGTTGGTCAATTTGGCCTTGTTCGACACACAGGGGTTATTAATGGCTTCAAAGGCTACCTTGAGTAACCGCTCCGAGAAACAAGTTAAAACACCTGGGAACCAGAAAGTAAAGCCAAATTTTCCACATACTAAACATGTTGCAAAGCCAAGCAAATCAGAGCCTACTGCATCAAAAAATTTGGTAGCTGTCGGCGAGAGCATGACAAAGCATATTTTGTCCGAAGTTTCAGAGAATAAAGAACCAAACCACTCGCTTAAGGACACTATTGATTCTATAACAGATAAGGTTCGTTCTACGGTCATGCTTTCTTCAGAAAATAATGACATGAATCCATCTTCCGATGGTTGGAAGCAACCAACACAGCGTGCCGATTCCATTGAACCAAGTGGCACCATTATCTTGGAAGGCAATGGAGATCAAGAAAAGAAATCTGAACATGGTGCAAATAATGGTATTGTTTCTGCTAAAGCTAGTGTTGAGGACAGCAGTATAACAAGGGCTAGTGAAGGTGCTAAGATCAGTGACAAAGCTGATGTTATTGAGAACAGGAAAAGCAGCATGTGCAGGCCTAGTACAAGCAGTGATATCAGTGATGAGAGCTCATGCAGTAGCTTGAGTAGCAGCATTACTAAGCCCCATAAGGGAAACGATTCAAGATGGGAAGCAATTCAAATGATACGAGCTAGAGATGGATTTCTGGGTTTAAGCCATTTTAGGCTGCTAAAGAGGTTGGGATGTGGTGACATAGGTAGTGTTTATCTATCAGAGTTAAGCGGCACAAAAAGCTATTTTGCAATGAAGGTCATGGACAAGGGATCATTGGCTAGTCGTAAAAAGCTTCTAAGAGCTCAGACAGAGAGGGAGATATTACAATGTCTGGATCATCCATTTCTTCCGACGCTATATACCCACTTTGAAACTGATAAATTCTCCTGTCTGGTGATGGAGTTCTGCCCGGGAGGAGACTTGCACACCCTTCGGCAGAGGCAACCAGGGAAATATTTTTCTGAACAAGCAGTGAAGTAAGTCCTATACTTCACTTTCCTATAAGCACTTGAGTTACAGCTTTTAAACTATTTGTTATTCTTTTCAAGATTCTTCATTTTCATATAAAATCTGTATATGCTTGTATACATTTTTTTCATGTTAATTTTGCAGTATAGATGGTTCGAGTTTAGGGCTTTCATATTCAGATGTTTTACTTCAAAGCTCATTGGTTTTCTTGGTCTTATTCATGATTTGATATTGCTATTGTCATGACTGTAATCATAATCATGTTGGATTAAAAAGATTTAAAGATCTAGAAAATGCTCAGCAGTCAATTTTTATGAAGGTTCACATATTGGAAGTGGCTAACACACGTATTGTGTTGTGGAAAACTTCATGTAGCATTCCCAGGTTTGTTTAATTGAGAGATTCTTTGACATTCTTAAGTTCTCATCCATGACATGTCTATCTGGTTATGGGCATCCACCTCCTTTGTTGGAAGCATGTCATCATGTAGAAAATCATTCTTTAAACTGGCCAACCGCCTTGGTTCTTAGATACCCAATCCAAATCTAAATTAGTTGGCGGTCGTTTGACTTATAATCTGCTGTGCCACTTCTACATTACAGAAATGATTGCAGAGCCAATAAGCTTTGGTTATATTTCTAAATTGGTTCTAGATGAAGTTATGCAATTATGCATGCCTTATTTTGAAATATTAAGCAGGGCATATAGTGCTGGAGGACAGTGGTTGAGATACTAACAATTCTTTTTCCATTAGACATAATTAGTAGTACTAGAAGAGCTGACACTGATCTGCTTGCGACTTATAATTGTTTCTTCTTGACATTGATATTGCAGGTTCTATGTAGCAGAAGTCCTCCTAGCACTAGAATACCTGCACATGCTTGGCATTATATACCGTGATCTCAAGCCAGAAAATGTCCTTGTTCGGGAGGATGGGCACATCATGCTTTCTGACTTTGACCTTTCCCTTCGATGTGTAGTTAGCCCCACACTGATCAAGTCTTCCAACCCAAAATCGGAATCATCACGGAAGAACAACCCAGTCTACTGTGTCCAGCCTGCTTGCATCGAACCACCCTCCTGTATCCAGCCTTCTTGTGTTGCTCCCACGACATGCCTTGGCCCTCGGTTTTTCTCCTCCAAGTCCAAGAAGGACCAGAAATCTAAGACCGAGATAGGGAACCAGGTTAGCCCCTTACCTGAGCTCATAGCAGAACCCACAGATGCCCGTTCAATGTCGTTTGTGGGTACACATGAGTACTTGGCCCCTGAGATCATCAAGGGTGAGGGCCATGGGAGTGCCGTCGACTGGTGGACCTTTGGCATCTTTCTGTATGAGCTTTTGTACGGGAAAACTCCATTCAAGGGATCAGGTAATAGGGCCACATTGTTCAATGTCATCGGCCAGCCATTGCGCTTTCCGGATTCCCCAATTGTGAGCTTCTCTGCCAGGGACCTGATAAGGGGACTGCTCGTGAAAGAGCCACAGCACAGGCTCGCATATAAGCGTGGGGCTACGGAGATAAAGCAGCATCCGTTCTTCGAGGGCGTAAATTGGGCCTTGATACGGTGTGCAAGCCCCCCAGAAATCCCGAGACCTGTCGAGATCGACAGGTCCCCACAGCCTATTGCATCAACAAGCCAAAAATCTGCACCTGCAATCAATCAGAAAGGATCTGATAACTATCTTGAATTTGATTTCTTCTAGCAATGCTTCTCCACTGAGTACCTCTGCTGTGTCAGGAGAGGGTCTATAGTTTTTCTAAATGTTTGGTGTTTGCAGCTGGTATTTTGTATCAACTGTCAAATTTCTATCAAGCTGCATACTGCAAGTTGCATATGGTTTTCCATGATTTGTACTCAAATACTTCTGAATGAATGCTGAGACATTTTCTCCTGTTCATTACTAAGAATCTTTTTCCTTCTGTTTTTGGTTAAATTTCTTGTTTCGACCGATTCACTTTTAATTAGAGAGGTTATTTTACCTAATCTTACAGGGTATTTTGCCTCATGGACTACCTGAAGAATCATTCTTTTGTTGTTGAATTAGCAGGGGTGAACTCCTCCCTATTTTTAGCAACACTTGAGGTCAACCCACAAATGAGAAGGTAAAACAAATGAGGTCAACACACAAGGACTTGAGGTAGATCCTTGTTGACTGATAAAGAACAATAAATCAAACATATGGAAAACATGAAATCTTTTTCAGTTGGTGCTACTAGCCATCATAAAACAATGGAGGTTCACAGGAATCAGAATCTTTCCTCTTAATTATGCTATCTATCTTGCTAATTCCTGCAGATACCACCATCCTCATACTGCTTTATGTTGTTCAAATGATGCTTGTGAAAATGTTGATAAAAAAAAAATATATGGAAAACCAAATACAAAAACCCTAAATAATGGCAAAATAATCTCTGAATTCTATTGATATATTAGATAAAGAAAATGTAGACTCATCAAATCTTTTTTTCATGGGGAGAAAAAACAATACATCCAAATTTCGTAGAATTAATTTTCCAAGAAAGAAATTTAATTATGGAAATTTCACTTCCTAATATATAAACGTGCGTTCTATGATGGAAAATCGATATGCACCCAATTTTAATTAATTTTTAAAATATGTTAAAAAATTATATGGAAAATTCAAGGATGTCATCATTTTTTTCCTCCAATAATAAATTATTATTTTTTAAAGAATAAATCATGAAGGCAAGATTTGACTGACTCAAAGTTTCTTCTATAAAACTATTTTATTATTCTCCCAAAGTTTAATTGATCAAAGAACTGCATGTATTTAAGAAAAAATTGTTCTTTATATATCTATTATTGTAAAATTTTGAAATAGAAATCTAGCAAATACAAATTTTAATAGAGTTTATATACTTCCAAATAGTATCCATTCAGAAATTTAATTAACTACTTCTAACTATAATTGTATCTGCCAACTTAAATTACAAAAAAATAAAATCTTTACCTTCATAATGAATTTCTCAAAGACACTAATATCATTTAAAATATTAATTATAATGCCATATGTACATCTATATTATTTTATAAATACATATGTTAAAGTGAAAGTTTAGAGGGATACATATAACAATTACTAAAAACAGAGGGGTCTATACACAATTCTGCTAAAGACACTTAACAAACTGTGTGTACTGAAATGGACGGTCAAGATCGTTTCTTGAGACGAGATCGGTGTCAAGATTTAGGCTTCGTCGCCATTCAGGAGCAATATGACGGTGGAGCGACGATAACAATTGGGGATCGCGTTATAATGGCGGGGATGTGTTAAGGTTCCATGTCCGATTGCTGGCTTCTCAAGTTGCGAGAGGTTTCGCAGGCAAGAAGGCGAAAGCCGAGGCCCTAAGGAGTGGGATCGCGCTAGGGCTTAGTGGTGCTCCTCTCGTCGCTCACGCGCTTCGATTCTCTTCCTCTTCGTGCGGTCCTCTGAGTCTTCCTCTCCCTCGCCGGCGAACGCCGCAGCCGCCGGAGGTATCCGTCTTCCTCCTTCTCTTCCTTTTTCCCTTCTTTTTCGGCTCCACATCCCTCTGCGCTCCTCAGTCCCCTCTTCTCTCCGTTTCTTGATAATCTAAAAATAGGGATCGAGCTAGGGTTTCGTCGTACTCCTCTGATCGCACACGCGGCAGTTCTCTTTTCCCCGTCGTCCGGTTGGCGGAGTCTTCCTCTTCCTTTCTGGAGCACGCTGCAGCCGTTGGAGGTACCTCGTCCTCTTTGCCTTCTTTTCCGTCACCTGCCATCTTGATTCCCCGCTCCTCCTCTTCGTCCTTCTCTCTCCATTCTTTTCCGCCGCCACCGCCCTCCTCTTTCCCTTATCCTCCTCCTTTTCCGCCACCAAATTACTATTTCTTGAATAGCAATCTATGTTTGCTAATTGTTCTTTTGTTTGTTATTTTTAATTTTGTTTATTAATGAATTTTTCATCTCTCAATTGCAAATGCATTTTCTAGAGAAATGGAACACGCAGAAGATGAGTGCCGTGTGGGTGGCGAGCATCATGGTAAACAGGACGATGAGGTATAATTTTTAATATCTGATCGCTGATATCTTCTATCACTAATGCAGGGGTTAAATCAAGTCTCATGTCTACCTCCTTATATTTTGCTTCATCTGGTGTCTAAAGCTTATTTATCATTAAATCAGGCAATTGCTGTAGGTACCATTTTCTTAAGTCAGTAACCAATTTGTAAGAAGTGTGATGCATATATCTATACTTCTGGACAGAAAGTTGATAATGAGGTAGCATTAGTTTCCAAAATTTTTAATGTTCGCGTGTCAAGTATTATATCTGATAGAGTTTCTGTTGTTGATTTGCTTTTATCATAGTTTTCTTTGTTATTATCATTCCATGTTCCACTTCCGTCTTGGTCTTGGGTTTAAGCTAGATTGAAATGTTTTGGCAGTTTAGTGATTTTGGTTTGGGGCCTATCACAAGTTTAAAAAATGATTGTAAAAAGAATTTAGATAACTTATGATTGAAGGAAGATTTGAGAAAAAAACCAATGGAGGAGGCGATAGGATGCAACTCTTTGATATTATCCATGATTGACGATGAATTAGATAATATATGGATGAAGGCAGAAAAGCCATTTCAAATCATTTTGATCTGTGATTTGGGAGACCTGTCCATTATTTTTAGTACAGTCTTATAATCATGCCAGTAGGTAGTGAACTTTGTGGGTTTCATGACAGTTGATTGACCAAAGAATTGTATGCTAAAACACTTTGATCTGGGACATGTTTGGCATATCTTGTTTCAGTTCTTTCTCTCTCAATGGCAACCTCATCAAGGGTGCATTATATTTCATACCTAAGTCTATACTCTTCTAAGGGTCCTTGCTCAGTGGGAGCATTGTTTAATGTAATTTGCTGTACTAGTCTTTGTGCTGATGGCATCTGAAATGGTGAAGAAGTTCAAGAAGATAGGTCTTCCATGAATGTCACTGACATTGAATTTATTCAGAAATGTTTCTATACATATTATGGATGGGCTTGGCACAGCATAGTAAGGTACAGGTACTCTTTCGGTGCTCGACTTATCTCATAGAATACATGATAACTTGGCCTTCAAGTTCTCATATGAGATACTTAAATTTGTTATCAGTCATGATATTGCAGATATTGTTCTCTACTTTTGTTTTTCTGGACCTACATGGTTGATCCATAATCTAATACTCATTTGATAAGAGCTTTTACCCTTATATCAAACTTTCAGTATCTTGTATTTTTTTCTCTACAGGAAAGCATTGCACGCCTTGAGGAACATCGAAAATCAATTGATGCAAAAATAGCTCTCCGTCATAGTAATCTGAATCCTGAAAGACCAGGTATGCATGTAACAGAACACATACTCTTTTAAGTATTCTTTTGTTCCTCGAATATAATGGATAGAATTTTACATTATCGGGAATGTGAACTTAATTTTTAATTGCTTGATAAGCCACTTATTTCAAATATCAATATACTTATCTTTTTCTCTTCAGAAATTAGATGTCCACTTTCGAATAATGATCACAGAGGCCAATACTATAATTAGGTTTTCATGGTAAATTGGTAAGCAAGACTTGATGAAGGCTCTGTTTAGGTTCATTTACAAACAAATTAAGCTGATTATTGAATTGAAACTTGGATTAAAACCAACCGTGGTTGAATGACATCAGTTCCTAACTATAATTTAAAGGTTCGCTTTGGAACACATTGCTTGAGCCTGAGTTGATCGTACTGAACGTTTGCAGCCTTACTAATGGATAATTTTAGTTGTAGGATATAATTTTTGATCGTACTGAACGTTTGCAGTTGTGGTGGGTTAATTGCTGCCTATTCCTCCTAAATGGGTTAAATTGTTTTGAAGTTGTTTGAAGCTATAGTGATAAACATTGATTTTTGCCATTAGATCTAATGCTTCTCAGTGCAAACAGAAGTCTTCTCAAGTTATGAATGGTAATGTGGCCTACTTCTTAGGTAGGACAAGTTCGGACCCAAACTCAATCCGATTTGGTCATCGTAGAGGGAAGTGGTTGGAGCAGCACTGTCCTCCTGCTACCATTTTAATCTTTGAAGATTTCCAGAAGTTTCTAATGGCTCGTTGATATCATCTTAAATCTGTCCAATTATAGAAAAATAATATTCACTATATATGAAAACAAAAAGGGTGGTTCAATTCATGAGGTTTTCACCAATGTGGCGTTCAGGGAAGATCCATGTAAGAAGTCTTGTCAAACTTTGATTACCAAAATTGCATAAAGCAATCCTACTGTGGTGCTAAAGCTTGTTGTCTTCAGAGCACTATGATGGAAAGCTAGTTAATTGGTCTTTAGAGAAAATAACAGACAACATAAGAATAGATAAGGAAGGGGAGAGAGAGATGAGATCACAAGAAGTTAAGTAGAAGAAAAATGAGAATAGAGAAGTTAAGGAAACGGTGCAGGGGTGGCATCAAGTTGAGGTTTTTTGGGGTATCTCACTTGCTTGACCTGCTTAGTCATTAGAAGTCATTAGAGTCTTACTCAATATCCATTAGGACTATAGGACCGTTAAGGAAACAAAGATCTAAAAGTCCTCTATAGTGCTGTTATTGTAGCTGATCACTTAATAGTGCTGCTTTTCAAGCTTCAGCAGTATGAACTGTAACTATGATGCGTAACAAGTTAGACTTGACTAAGCATTTATATTTTGAACTCCAACTTTATTGCAAACTCAGACACATTAGGCTTAAAAAATATAAAATACTCAATCCTGAACTCAAAGAACACAGCAAGGTCAATCTATATGCTAGACTCTAGTGGCCCATGTAGAGTTGACTAATTCAGGCCCTATGCTTGGGCCTTCTAGTATTCCCTTTGGATATGTATGTTTTTGGTCTTTATCCGGCAGCAGGGCTTGAATCTTCTAGGTACACTGTCTTTGATACTGTTTTTTGGTCCAAATTTTTATCCTAAAAGCTGATGACTTTTTGACCTATAATTGATTAGAAAAACTAGTTCTCTGTGATGCTGTGGACCTTTTAGGCTGATATATTTGGGTTAAGTGCCAAGGTACGCCTTTGAGCTATACCACTACATGATATATCAGGTGACATACTAGTTTTGTTTGGGAAATTCAATTATATTGAAGTATCAAACATGTCATATTTAGCATTGTTTCGATAATTTCTATCACAGTAGTGCTTATGGTATTTTGTTCCAGATTCTGGTTTTCTCAGGACACTGGACTCCAGTATCAGACGTAATACTGCAGTTATTAAAAAGCTTAAACAGATAAATGATGAGCAAAGAGAAGGCTTGTTGGATGAGCTAAGAAGTGTTAACTTGAGCAAATTCGTTAGTGAAGCTGTTGCTGCTATTTGCGATGCCAAGCTTAGAGCTTCAGACATTCAGGCAGCTGTGCAGGTACATTTTGAGTAGTGTGCACGTAGTTGTATTTGTTAAGCTAATTGCCACGTATGTAACTTAGGGTCTCTTAGTGCATGTTAAAATACATTGTTGTGCATTTATTGAGTGACTTGTTTGTTTCAACTTCTATTAATGTATAAATTTGGTTTTTTATGAGACAAAAAATCATAGTCCCAGTTGTATAAGGAGTAATTTACTAGGGCAATGTTAAATGCTGATATTGGTAATGGATTTAATCTTTTACTTGTATAAATCTTATGTAGCTTAGATTCTATAATATGCTGTGTTATTCTGATTGAATGGTTGCACTGTTAGTTTCCACTATAATGGATGCATTTGTATAAATTTGTTTAAATAATTTGCAGTTGATCTTTTTTTCTTTTTTTTTTCTCTCTTCGTGAACTGTTCTTTGAGCTCTTGGTCATGTGTGTCAGTCTTTAATTTGATTATTATTGTCTTCTTATGCTTTGAGTCACTGCTTTTTATTATTTGAGATTTGTTCCTTGACCTTGAGGTAATTTCAGAAATACAAACACCGAAAAAAATTTGGAGTGAGGGTGGGGATAATGGTCATTTAGGATTTCTACTTTTCTTGTTAATTAAATTGTTATTACTCTTTATTATCTTGTCAGCTTTAAGAAATCACTGTAAATCATGTAATGCTGTGCTGTTTAGAAGTTTACATTTTTGTGCTCATTTGGTACTTAGCATCAGAATTTTATTATTGTTCAGCCTTTTGGGGCAAATGAATCAGATTTAAGCAGGTGTCTTGTGATGAAACACAATTGAAGGCCTTGCTTGGTTCCCTAATCTCATTCTGGATACCATTTATTTTGTAGGTTTGCTCTTTGCTTCATCAGAGATACAAAGACTTCTCACCTTCCCTTGTTCAGGGCCTTTTAAAAGTTTTTTTTCCTGGAAAATGTGGAGATGAATTAGATGTTGATAAAAGCCTGAGGGCAATTAAGAAGCGGAGTACTCTGAAGCTTCTTATGGAACTCTATTTTGTTGGCGTGATTGATGATTGCAGCATACTTGTAAACATTGTAAAGGATCTTACTACCTTGGATCATTTGAAGGATAGGGAGGTGACACAGACAAATTTGTCCCTTCTCACAAGTTTTGCCCGACAAGGAAGATTCTTTTTAGGCCTTCAGCAACCTGGACAAGAAATTTATGATGAGGTATGCTGTAACTTTGGATGTTTCCATTTGTTTGTCATATTCTGTTGTATGATTCTTGTCACTTTCTATGACAAAATTATGTGTGAATTTCAGACTTTCTGCTGAATAATGTGTTTGTTACCTTTGATGAGGGTTTTTTATGCTTTAATAGACTGCATGCTATTGCTATATGAAGTGTGCATCACTATGATGGGATTCCTTGATAGCTCAGTAGGGTTTCCACTTAAAGTATTACGTTGATTATACGGTCGCATCTAAAATTTGTCTATCATAATCCTCATGCAATGCTCCTTGCTTTTCAAACAAGTAACCTTCTGTCAGGTCTGCTGCAGTTCTTTAAAGGCCTTAATGTCACCGCGGATCAGAAGAAGTTTTTTAAGAAAGCATTGCACTCGTATTATGACGCTGTCACTGAATTACTTCTTTCTGAACATAATGTAAGCTTGTTTAGTGAGAAGTATTATTTTGTACATTTATTCTTTTTTTTTATGATTTATCTATTATTCTGATTTTTATGAATATATTTTCACTTCATGTTTGTATTATTTGCTGTTAAATTTTGTTGCAGTCACTTCGGCTAATGGAACTTGAGAATGCAAAGGTATTAAGTGCTAAGGGGGAGCTTAGCGATGAGAATGCTGCTTCCTATGAGAAGCTTCGGAAGTCTTTCGATCACTTGCTTCGTGGTGTCTCTTCGTAAGACTTCTTCCTGATAATATACTTGTGTTTTGAGCAATCATAAATTAGTATGAATTTTCTTTTTCTCTTGTTATATTAATAGCAGTGTGTCAGTAATATGTGCTTGTATCACTTTTTATGCTCTTTGGCCTGTGTGGAGATATTTTTGTCGCGCTAACATGCGTTGAGATTACTTAGATTCAGACAACTGGTGTTTGGATCATAACCGGTTTTAATAAGCAACACATTTTAGATCTGTAAAGCATGAAAAATATTAAGCTGATAAAGCATAAGAAACTAAACCACATTACACCATCTAGGTTTTGATTGACATTTATTTAGCTTAACTATTTTATGATGTAATAAAATCCAGAACAAACACTAACCTTCTTTTGTGGTATACCTAACTATCTAATATGTTAAGACATTTTGCTTGGTTAAGTCTTGATCTAACAAGCTTTTAAATTAGTGTGAAATAGGGGGGGTGAATTTGTGGGGTTTGGTTGGGTTGGGCTGGGTTTGGATGTGATTTTATTGTTATATAGGGCTGACTTAATATTATCTTTACCCATGCACATGGCTGAGGAAATACAAGGGTATGAACAAGTGCTGCACTCCAGAGAGGTCATAGTGTTGAAGGCCAAAGGATGGCCAGCAGCTCAAGATTTGTTGACTTTGGCTCAACACATCACTAGTTGGTTAGGTTGAATCGAAATAAGTCAGGTTGGGTTTTATGGATCAAGATGTGTGCTGCATTATTCTTCAAGCAAAGAAAATAGGTTGGTTGGATTTATCATTCTGTCAAGGAAACATATGCTTGACTCAAAGTTGATCTGAGTCAATAGCATATCAAGATCTTGACTCTGATTCCACCTCTGAAGCCATTGGTTTTATATGAACATGGTCAGGATTCCGACCCCTAATTTCAGACTGCGCAAATCATTTTAACTTTATATGAACACAATTAATTTTTTTTAAATAAATGGTCTTATTTTCAGTGGATATATCCAGAAAGTTTATCCATAATATCACTCGTTCTTGATCCTTTAGCTACAACTTATCAGAAATTTCTGTAGGGCCTAGGAGCCTCACCCATTGAGTCAAAATCTATTATTTTGAAAGGTATTGTTGCACACTGCAAATCTTTTCTGTAGATGCCAACGAAGGTTTAGGTTGATTTTTGGCTGCCTGCGTCAACTGTATCAACATTACCCTGTGCTGTTACAGCAATTCTTGGTTCTGAATCTTCTGATCATATTAAAATTTGCAATTTAAGTGAAAGATAATACTTTATTTATTGTTGGCAAAAGATTGGTAACTACAGTGGCCAAAGTACTTGAAAAGATAAAAAAGAATAAGTAAAAGAATTAGAAAAGGTAATTGGTAAGACTATTTAAGCTACCAAAAAGATTATTCTATTAACATAGGAAGGTAATCATAGTGGTTTGTGCTTGTATACTTTTTCCTTGCCGAACATACACCAAAACTAAAATATTAGTTTTACGTATTGTTTCCAAATGTTTCTTTGCAGTAACTTGTTTTAATGGATTCATAAAAATTTTTACTCTAGACTGTGAAAAGAATAAAGCTAAATTCTTGCTAAAAATAATATAGTCAAAATATTAGTTTTGTTGTTGTAAGGAAACAGTTTTCATGTTAAAGATAAATTCAAATGTTTTCTTGCAGCAAGGAAACCGTTTTCATGGAACTAAAATTCCTACTCTGAATCATAAAAGAAAAATCGAATTTAAAATTTTGCCTTAGTTATAAAATCACATTGTCAACAGCCACCGTAGTGTGGTACTGTGATGTACTGCAAGTATGAGGGTTCCTGGAGGGAATCTTATTTTGTTGGCTTTTAGTAAAAGAAGAGGTAAGATGGGAATTCTTAAATGAGCTCTGAGATGTGACAGAGGCATGTAGCTGTCTGACTGGTTTTGGAGTGACACCATTGGATTTCAATCAAAACTTCAGTCAATGTTTTGCTCAAATCAGGCAAATCTTATTTGATTGAGGGGATCTGGTTCCATTTGACTTTAAAGGAGACACTAGGTTGTTAGGCTTTTTTTTAATGATTTTGTTGCACCTTCCATGGATTCTTTGGGTCTATAACCAACTCACATAGTATGTAGAAGTGCAAGTATAATGATGATAATGATGGTGATGTCAATTGGTTAAAGATTGGTATGATTTAGCAACAGTAAGGATTGTGACAAGGTCCCCCAAATTTGCCTATCTGTCGTGCAAACCTAACCCAATGCATCAGTAGTCTTCTGGTACTCTTTATGATGTTGCAATTTGTGGTCTTAGCCCAATTCAGATTTTTGAATGCAAAGGCTCAAAATATCACCAGGGTTGTTAGGCTCATTGTGTAGGGCCCCAGTCTCCTCTATTTCGAACATGGATTATGATGACTATGTCACATGGATGCACGTTAATGTTGGATTGTCCATAAAAATCATTAGATGATTGATTCATATATACTAGTGCTTTTGGAATAATCTTTCCAAATAGGCTTCGCTGACATAAAAAGCCAGTATTGCCGAGATTACAAACATAGTTGCTGTTTACACCGAAATGTCTTTTAAATTGTATGCTTGAATGTCAGTATGTATTTTAGCTATTGTCTGTCATTTCATTGGAACCTATTCTTGATTACCTATGCTGTGCATTTCCAAATTAGCTTCTTATATTTGTTCATTCACATTCTTACCTGCTTCTTCTTGTACAGTTTAGCTGAAGCCATTGACATGCAACCTCCTGTAATGCCAGATGATGGGCATGCAACTCGAGTTACAACAGGAGTTGATGCATCGTCTTCTGTTTCTGCCAAAGAAACATCTGTTCTTGAACCTGTATGGGATGATGAAGATACACGAGCATTTTATGAATCATTACCTGATCTCAGGTTTGTTAGGCAGTAAATTTTTTGTAGTACTTCTAATAAAATTTCTGAAACTACTGCATAGAAGTTTAACTGTATTGCGTTCTGGGTACCGTATACTATTTGTTGTCTGGATACCTTGATTTTATGATTGCTTTTTTATGGTTGCTTGTAAATCTAAATTAACTCTCCATTACTGAGCAGAGCGTTTGTTCCTGCTGTTTTACTTGGAGAAGCTGAACCAAAGTTGAATGAACAACAACTGAAAGCACATGATCAACAAAATGTAAGGATGCAATGGACTCATTTTTTTTGTTATTGGATTTATCTTGTTGGAATCTTCCTGAAAGCTTCATAGAAGCATGCAGTGTTTGCAGAAATAGTGATTGTTGTTGTTGAAAGGAGAAAACAATAAAAAGTGCATATTCTGCTGCTTATTCCAACCACTGCTGGTCCCTGCCAGCTGGATAAGCACACAATGGTGCTAACCAGTGTATGTTTATGCTTTGGAACATGATGATGGATGTGACATAGATGAGTTTTCTACTAAAGTAGATCCAAGTGCAATGGACAAATATAAATGAGGTGCATTAAACCTAACTTAAAGAGGGAAAATTAGACACTGCATGCACCGTACTATATGCAGTCTAATGGTGGACAAGGAGATGAGGTACAAATTTGCACATATAAAACCAAGCGATTTCTCAAGTCCTACTCTGAACATTTCAAGCTAGCTGAAATATATGATGGCTAGACTGTTGCATATAAGCTAATTCTTCTATATCTACCACCTTAGCTTCAAATTACACATTTGTAGGGATGAAAGAGGAATATGTCAATAGGGTTTTCCATTAATTTTTGTCATATTTTCCTTCTGGAGACTACTTTAAGTGGGATATTGTTTAACGCAATTTCCTCCAGGTTTTTTTTAATATGAAAATCGTCACTTTTTTTGTATTGGTTAATTCTCTTGGAGTCATCCACGGGAATTATGTGTTGCACGTAGTAAACTGAATGACATACTATTCACCTTCACACCTTGACAGCAATGAATGCTTTTTGGTGTGTTTGACAGTTTGAATTATAAAATTTGAAGGTCAAATTGTGTTCTTTGTTCTCTTATGATTCTTTCATTGCATTGCTTCCATCAGTTTCTTGTTCTCAAACTCTGCAGGCATATTATTTCTTAGGCACCAAGATACTCCTTAGACATCCTTTTGTTATACACCTCTTAGCTCATTAAATCATTGTGGTCCTTGTTGTTCTTTTGTGAGTTTAATTTTGAACTATTCTGATATTTAAGGAAACTACATTGGAGCCAGACAATGACGTGCAAGATACTGCTGAGACCTGTGCTGATTCAGAATTTTCACCAGAGTGTAGAACAGATGAAAAGGGAAAGGATAAAGATGACAAAGATAAAGAAAGAATCAGAGATTCTGAAAAGGAAAAATCTAAAGAGGACACTGAACGGAAAGATGGGGAGAAGGATAAGATCAAAGGCCTTGATGGAACAAGCTTGGACAGTCTACTACAGAGGCTTCCAGGCTGTGTAAGCCGTGATCTTATTGATCAGTTGACGGTAATTACCATGTGTTTTCTTGTGTGTAATGTTTTATTCTGTGTGAAACTTGAACTAATCAATATGTTATCTAATGACCTTTCCTCAGGTAGAATTTTGCTACTTAAATTCAAAGGCAAATAGAAAGAAACTAGTCCGTGCCTTGTTCAATGTCCCAAGGACCTCCTTAGAGTTATTGCCATACTATTCTCGTATGGTGGCAACATTGTCAACTTGTATGAAAGATGTCCCAACAATGCTTTTATCGATGTTGGAAGAGGAATTCAACTTTTTGATAAATAAGAAGGTACATTTAATATTCCTCTTACTGTTGACTCTTGATTCTTGTTATTGAGATAACTTCAGTTTGTGGTTTGATGCAGTCACAAAACAAGGTTACTTAAGCACTTATAATATTAAGTGTCATATCCAAAAGAAGCAGGATTAGGTGCTTTGGTAGTTGGATCAATTGGTTTGTAATATGATAAGATATATTTGAATGTAGTTATTGTTATGCTTGATGCATTAGCTCCTCATAGCAGTGCAGATAGTTTTAGAATGTGTTGGTGATAATACCACAATTTGTTATTACCAAGTCCGTACTTAGGTTATGGTAAAACACGAGGACTTGAAGTCCATCTTAAGTTGCACATTACACAATCATCTTTTTTTTTATTGGAATATGAAGTTTGCCAATGTTATCTACTTGAACTTTGATAGGCTCATCAATATGGTTGCAGCATTATTTGTAAGCTAAGTTCTGTAGCATTGTGGTGTACTTCACTAATGCTAATGCATTTTATGAATTTGTGTATAACTTCACACGGTTTATGACATGTTGATTGCTTAAAAATAAATAGATTGCCTAAGAATAGAATCCCACTTAGGCAGCATCTGCCATAATTGTTCCTAAGATTCTCGAACTCACCTTTTTATCCCACTGCCTCGATGCTGCTGTGCTACTGCTGCTGCTCTACACAGTCCTGGCTGCACTGTTGTGTGTGAGAGAAGAGGGAGAGTTGAAATGGGGGAGAAAGGAAGCAAGCCTCATAACTCACATGATATATTCTATTGCGGATCACATGATGTGGAATTCAATAGTACTCTTGAGTGAAGATTCTGTAGTGAATATTTAATGATCTTATCTGTATCTCAATTGTCAACTGATGAGCAGACAAGAAAAGAGGAGAATAAAGAGAAAAGTAGAAGTGGATACACAAATGTTTAACAAATTAGATACTTTTAATAGTTTTTCTGATAAATTTAAAATACAGTTATTTTATGTTAGTTATGAAGCAGATGTGTCTTTATAATTTAAAATTGTTATAAAAACTAGAATATTTAAGATGCTAGTTCATAGTTAATCTAAACTTGACTATTGTTTGTATATTCATGTCCTCCATATCCATGTTTTAAATTGGACCCTTTGACTATATCCTATATCTTAATTGGAGAAACAACCTTCTCAGACACAAAAAATTTACGCTGTACTTGGCATCCATAATCAGTTCAAAGCAACAGAACTGGATCTATCCGCTTGATTACTTTGCACTGTGGCATTAGAGCTCATAGATCGACAAGATTCTTAGTGATGTGGAGAACTATACAAGTGTTTTTTTGTTTCTGTTGTTGCCCTCATTCACGATTTCCTTCTTTCAGGATCAAACAAACATTGAAACAAAGATAAAGAACATTAGGTTTATTGGAGAGCTATGCAAGTTCAAAATTGCTTCTGCAGGTCTTGTTTTTAGTTGCTTGAAGGTATGCTGTGAAATCATCATCTGCAGTCTTAGTTACTATGAAGAACGAGATTGTATGTGTCATTTGTTTAAATTTTGGTTGCTAAAGATTTCTTAAGTTGTTCAACTATCTGCATCTTGCTTTAATATCAAGAGCAGTTAATTTAGATGTTCCTGTTTAGGTACACATTTTCCGGTAACATGGCTATTTTGTTGTAATCCTTCTCAACCCGTTTTAACATCCTGCTTTATTGTAGCCTTATGTGTGAGTTACTTCAGAGCTTTCAGAAAATTTTTTGTTGTGTTTTGGCTTTGATTGTCATTTTATTGTATACATGAAAGCAGACTCAGTTCATTGACTGCAGTATGAAAGGAGAAACCACAGAAGCATATTACCTGAACTTGCACCTGCTTCTTGCACACTTTTCTCGTGTTATTTTTTCCAAGAATGCCACTCATGCATTTGACCAGCACCAACTCATATGCCAGCTTGCAAATTCAAAAACAGCGATATACTTATTAATGTTCTGTTAGAATCAAAGACACAAAACAGGTTTAAAATCTTGCACATTCTATTTCCTCAGAGTATATACATTTTGCAAATATGGCTTTTTACAAGGAATATTTTTTCCTATAAGTAGACTAGGTAGTGGAAGGCAAATGATCAATTTGAGATGGAAGAATAGATGTTAACGAGTCTTTCTTATATATAATTAGCAATTAAGACATTTGAGGCTATTTTTATGGGACTTATATGCCATTAGATTATCATTGTAAGGATTTTAACATACATCAATTGTCTAATCTTGGAAGGCAGACTTTGATTCTTTACTCGAAACAATGTGATCGACTTACGTCCAGTTTAAGCCCTGATCTTCATGGTGTATGACTTGCTATGCTTGGTCTAAGGTTATGCACACATTTTAAGTACTTAGTTCATTTTTCATTATCTTTAATGGTCAGTTTTGGTCACATGGTGTTTCTTTTTTGTTTTGGTGATAAAGCTGGAGTCATTTAGGGTTTTGATCATGGTTCATCTTACCGGTCCGTACCGATGTACCAACCAGCTATTGGTATGGTATGTGCCGAGCTGCACTGAGTCATATTGAGCATACCGACACATGATATATGGGAGCGTACCGATGTATTGTCCGTATTAGTCCCCTGTCAGATTGGTATGTACCACCCATATCGAGCGGTATGTTGCAGTACGGTGAATCTTGGTTTTGATAAAGCTTGCTTCAGAGTTAGCTGGTGTTCTCTGTTCAACCGTCTTTTATCTAATCTCTTTTGTCCATAAAGGGCTTAAGAGCTAGAGAACATAAAGGTGAAAACATAAATATGCTATTGGTTGGTTCTTTTTCAATATTGACCATGCAAAAGATATCTCTTTTAGGGTCCATATGTCGATGCCCAGGTTTCCTATTTGAAGCTATTTGGTCACAAATTCCAATAGCAAGTGGGACTCAAGCCGGGGTAAGAAGGAATAACACATAGGTGCATGCTTTTTCTTTTTAGCTGTTGTGACCTTTTGTTTTACATTGGGAGTGTGGGTGTTTGTATCACAAAGAAGGGTCATTAGCTGAAATCAGAACATCTATTTGATGCATTGGATTTATGTGTGTTTCATTTGGATGATGACCTAACATTTCACTTTCTTCTCTTCATTAGTTCTGTGGCACGTAGAACACATGGGGATAGAGAGACCAACATAAAAATAAAAAAAATCAGGATATTAAAAAATTTAATGAACCAATATGCCCAACTATTTAAAGCATATTCTTATTTTTTGAAGGATACTAAGTTTCATGTGAAAAAAAAGTTTATTTAGTTCTGGTTCTAATAGATAAAAAAGCAAAAATAATGATCAAGACTTTATACTATAAAGTTTATAGGACAAAAAGTTGTAAATATATTTATTCACTTGAGAGATCAATAATTAAAAAATAAATATATAAGCAAGTTGCAAACTCATTGAGAACCGAAACCTAATGACCATAATTTATATGAGGTACCCAAAATATTTTGCAATTTACGAAAATTTAATAATTTATACAAAAAGGTGGGTTACATATAGAAGTTCCAGTTACAGCATCATGGCAAAGAAACTCTTTTATAGGAGGAACCACTAGATAAATCAAATTATTTATTTATCTTGACTCTCCTCCGAAAGGTTACATACATTGACCACTTCTAGACCCTGCATCAGTGGGGATCTTGTGCAAAGTGCCTGAAACTATTTTGCTTGGTACTGATGTGGTACCAAGATATTGCTTACAGAAAAAAGTTATCTATGTTTTCCCCAAAGTTTAATGTAAAAAAGTATCTTACAGAAAACATTTGGTCTCAAGATGCAGAGTGACATCCAATGGATGCTCGTTGGTTACTACTAGAACAGATACCATTTGCACAATTATCTAACAAATTAATTAAAGGAGTTTTATACAATTACAAGGGGTTGCGGACTTATACAAAATGCAAAAAAGGTATGCCTATCAGGGTGTGCTGTTTTGTCTCTTTTGACACCAAAGTGACATTTGATATATTGAGTTATTTTTGGTGAGTCATATGAGGTTTTATTTTTGTGGGGGATGCTTAATCCAATTGTACATTTCTTTTTATCTTTGTTTAGGGATTTTCGGACTTGTTTGTAATTTGGTTTTTCAAATTAAGGTTTGGTCAGGTTGGAGTTTGATTATGATGTTTTAGGTTATTGTAATATATATTTTCAATTGAGTTTGTTTTATTTGAATTTTGTGTTGAGTTTAATTTGGTTCAAATTAGAGTTGGTATGGGTCAAATTTGGGTTTGATTGGGAGTCATTTTAGGCCAATTATGGAGTCAGTTTTAAGATGTTGTATCTGACACGGGAAGGAATTCCAGTGATCCATATTTGCTAGTTTGGTGGTTGATTGTCTGCTTTGAAGCTTGTTATTGGTTGTTTTTGAGTATCCCATTTGAGGAGGAAAATAAATGAAACCTCTCTTCTCTACGATTCCCAATCTGCTGACCAGCTATGTTGAGATTCCTATGTGGTGTCTAACTTGTGACATCTCTGATCAGGAGTATGCAGAAGATTTCAACTGGTTCAAGAAAACATGCTGGATATGTACATAGTATCTCAAACAATCTTTCTAGAAGATGCAGGGGACTGAAAAATAAGATTTTATTTTTCCTTGCACAATCTTTTGTTGGTAGTTGTCTTTAGTTAATTTTGTATCTTGAATCATGAAGTTTTGATGATTTGAGTTGCCATTGTTTCTATTTCTCTCTGTGCATTATTCATAGTACTCCAACTATTGTAACTTCAGCTTATCAGTAAATGGCATTTGTTCAAAAGCTTTGCATGACTTCCTCACAAACTAAGGTGCATTCTATTGTTATTCAGGCCTGTCTTGATGATTTCACCCATCATAATATTGATGTTGCTTGCAACCTTCTTGAGACATGTGGTCGGTTTTTGTACCGATCACCTGAAACTACCATACGCATGTCAAACATGTTAGAGATTTTGGTGCGATTGAAAAATGTCAAAAATCTGGATCCACGCCATAGTACTCTGGTAGAAAATGCCTATTACTTGTGCAAACCACCTGAACGTTCTGCACGAGTTACTAAAGTCCGTCCTCCGTTACATCAGGTTTGGCAATTTTGTACTATTTGAATTCTCTGCTTATTTCTTCATTTACTATGAACTAGCTATTTTGACATATATTTCTCTCTTACAGTATATCAGGAAACTAATTTTCTCAGATCTTGATAAGTCCACTGTTGAGCATGTTCTTCGGCAACTGCGGAAGCTACCTTGGTCTGAATGTGACTCGTATATCTTAAAGTGCTTTTTGAAGGTGCACAAGGGAAAATACAGCCAAGTGCATCTTATTGCTTTACTCACCGCAGGGCTTGCTCGTTACCATGATGAATTTGCGGTTGCACTTGTTGATGAGGTGAGTTTCTTAAGGACCTGAAATCATATAGCTGAAGAATCTATGGAAAAATATATATATAATTCTTTCTTAGATCCACTGTATTGCCTATACTCTTTTTAAAGCAGCTTTTCCTGCTCAATTCTGAATGTCAACTGGATTATATTTGCATTACATGAAGCTGTTTAGATACTTGATTGTTTGGCTTTCATTTAGTTGCCATCTACTCTTTCAGTAACCTCATGCTTTCTCCGAGTTATCGAAAAGCTTAAACCTGTTCAATTCAAGGCATTTGCTATTGAAGCAATATAAATATTCACATCCATTAGAAGCAATATAAATAAGCAACATAACTAAAGAAAACTATCTTATAGTATTGATAGAAAAGGAAATGATAACATGTATGTCTTTATGCGTAGAGGCCAAAGTACCATTTAATCTAGTTAAAAATATAAATATTTTGCCTAGGTAAACTTCCTAATGGATTAAGAGAGAGACCATGGGTTTTGCTGATAATTTGTTTTTCTACAAGTAATTTAGAATGTTGCAATGTGAATAAATGAGTGAATGTGCCTTGTTTGATTGTTTTTGAGTGAGAAATAGAAACTCAGATAGGTATAGTGATTTCTATGCTTGATATAGAATGAAAATAGACTCTTGGGGGAATGGCTCTCTGAAAGGAAGATATGGGAATAGGGATCCATATGATTTTGAGATATGTGGGAGAGGTAATTGTTTGTCTTTTTTTTTGTCACATTAGTATATGTTATTTGGTACTGAAATAAGCGAGGTCGGGTTAAAACTTTGGTTCAAAATTAAGTTGGCAAACGAGTAAGCTAGTTCAATTGAACCAACTAACGTAGTTACCCTAACACCAACCCCATCCCCCTCGGTGTGCACCTGACCCAATGAAAGAAAACATAGGTGAAAGCGAAACTACGATCGAAATAAAGTTTCGATTTGAAAGTTTGATCGAAAAATACGTATCAGAAATGCGTTTAACTTAGAATGTGAGTTAGGGTAGTGAGCAACTAAATCAGTTAGTAATAGCAAGGAAAAGCATAAAGAGAAATGCAAACCAGATTTATAGTGGCTCGATCGTCCTGACCTACGTTCACTCTCGATTCCTCTTCCCTCGAGGCCATCGACTTTCACTATCGATCTTCTTTTCAATGGGCGAGGGTCAACTACCCTTGTTACAACTTTCTTCTTTTCACAGGCTTAGGAGAGAATCTTTACACATCTATTTTACAAGAAGACCTCACACCTTTAGAATGACTTCTAAACCAAAGGAAGAAGAGACTCAACACTTTTCAAGAAAGTTTACACTTAAAATCACAAGTGTTCGTGCTCTTTTCTTGCTTCATCAAGCAAGCATGGGTGGGGTATTTATAGACCCCAAGTGGCTTAAAAAATGAAGCTAAAAATTCAAATCTTCAGGTTTTCAAGGTACTGGCGGTACTACCGCCTGCGTCGGGCAGTACTACCGCCTGACAGAGCTAGGAACCTGGGCTCTTATGGTACCATCGCCTGCCTGGGCGGTACTATCGCTTGATAGCCTGGGAATCCGAGCTTTAGTAGTACCATCGCTCAGCCCAACCCCAAGTTATTGAATTGGCCTTCCAACAGTCTCAATTCAGCTTTGGTTGAGGTTTAATAAACTCCTAATCAAGTTAGCATGGTTACGCCCCAAAACCAACTTAATTAGATTCTAAATGACTTTGATCAAGACTCAACAACTCTAATTATAATCATAAAGCCTTCAACACGTTGTCTGGCATGTTATTTGTTTATCTGGCACTTCGTCCGAACCTCTGACGCATCGTCCTTTCCTTTGGCATATTGCTCGACCCATTGGCATGTTGACCTCTCGCAACATTTGATCTTCTTGGTGTAATACTTGATCTTTCTGGCCCAATACCTGAACTCATGGCACGAAGTCCATCCTTCGGCACGTCGACCAATCCTCCGGCCCGACATCCAATCTTTGACGTAATGCTCTTCGGCCCAACATCTGATTCTCCTGCTTCAACGATTTGCCTTTCGATGGTTCAAGTCCATGATCGAAGTTTCTCCTGCGTCAATTATCTCAAATGCTTATTAGTCCATAAACTCATCAATTGATTTCATCATCAAAATTCAGGATTCAACAATTGTTTTATCCATTGCCCCTCCTTCCCCCATCTTCCTCCACAACCATCGGTTACTCCTCTTCTCAATTCCCACTTTAGAACTTTTTAGCGCTATATTGATCCACTCTTTAGAATTGTTTAGTATTGGTTAGAATTGTTTAGTATCATATTGATCCACTCTTTAGAACTGTTTAGCACTGGTTGGAAACTTGTTTAGCATAGGTCTCCATCATTTTTATTTTTGTGATCATATTTACTAATTGTAATATATTTTTTGAAATTTAATATTCAAGAGCGCCTCGCTTCGCTTGGGCCATCATTTAGCACTTCGGGTGTTTTGGGACCTTGGCGCCTAGCCCAACAATGTTTTTTAAAAATTAATATTTAAGAGTGTATTGCTTTGCTCGAGCGAGTGCATAGCGCCGTTTTAGGACCTTGGTGCCTAGCTCAACAACGCTTTTAAAGACACTGATCTAGGTAAATTTAAGATGGTTTAACATTACTGACATGGTCTGACAATTTTTCTTGGATTTTATCAATATTTATAGTAATGCATGTCTTTGTGCACATGAATATATTACATATATATTTACATATACATACAGTCACATGTACATGTATGCATAAACATATACATACAAATACACACATACATATGCACATTCATGCTATATATATATATATATATATATACACACACGTGTATATATCTATACACACTGTGCTTTTATTGTTTATATTAGCTAGTTAAAAAGGTTTATGTTACTTGTTTCTGTAAAAGACTTGCATTTTGGAATTGTTATCAATTGATTATAAATCAATTAATTTCGTGCTCTAAAGACAGTTCCATGAACATGACGATATCTTTTCTCTCTGGTTCTTTAGCACTTAGGTATCACCTAATGTGGGTGGGATCTTATTCTGCTTTCTGATTTATATAATTTTTTATGTATGTATGTGTGTGTGTGTGTGTGTGTGTGTATATATATAGTAGCAGATATATGGAAGTCAACAATCTAATTTTTTATTCTTGATGTGATGCATTTTAATTAGCTTTGATGAATACTTTAGAAGTTGCTAACCATACTGTTTCAACTATTTTAGGTACTAGAGGAAATTAGATTGGGTTTGGAGTTGAATGATTATGAGATGCAGCAACGGCGGCTTGCACATATGAGGTTGCTAGGAGAGCTATACAATTATGAGCATATTGATTCTTCAGTAGTCTTTGAAACACTTTACTTGATTATTGTTTTTGGGCATGGAACACCAGAAGTAAGTATCATTATCAAAATTACTGTTTGGTTATTATGCTTTTTTACTATCTTTGCATTAAGATATCTAGTGATGTTTGTAGAAATTTTTTGGTAGAAAGATTGAGAAAGCATTTCTTGATAGATAAAAATATGAACATGGTCAACTGCTTGAATCATGAAATACATTTTGTTACTTTAAACAAAAATTGAATGCAACTAAGTTATAGAATAATTAACTCAGTTTTGATCAGTGATTGCAAAAGGCGCTCGGGCGCTCGCCTAGGCGCTCGGGCGAGGCGAGGCGAGGCCCGAGCGCCTCGCTAATGTCCCAGGCGGCGCGCTTCAAACAGGCGCCGCCTGGGCGCTCGCCCGAGCCCAGGCGCTGGGCGCTTCGGGCGAGCGCCTGGGTAAACCGAACCAAAATTTTAGGTCTGGTTCGGTCCTGGTTCGGTTGTTAGTTGGTTCAATCGAACCAACTAAACCGATATAACCCCAACCCTAACCCTAACCCTAACCCAACACTAACCTGCTGCCGCTCCCGATCCCGATCGCGATCTCGTCGCTCGCTGCCGCTGTCGCTGCTCGCGCCTCCCGCGAGCCTTCCCGCTGCTCGCGCCTCCCGCGAGCCCTCTCGCTGCTCGCGTCTCCTGCGAGCCCTCCCGCGAGGCTTCCCGCTGCTCGCGCCTCCCTCGAGCCCTCCCGCTGCTCACGCCTCCCGCGAGCCCTCTCGCCTCCTGCGAGCCCTCCTGCGAGCCTTCCCGCTGCTCGCGCCTCCCTCGAGGCCTCCCGCTGCTCGCGCCTTCCGCTCCCTTTCCCTTTCCCGCTACCGTTGCCGTCGCCACCGCTGCTGCCGCCGCTCGCCGCTGCTTCCTCGTTTCTCCATCAGCAGGTTTAAACTGTTAATGTGATTATATTTATTAATTATATTATATATTTTTATATTTTTATTTAAAATTTTAAATAATTATATTTATTAATTATATTTTATATTTTTATATTTTAGCGCCTCGCTTCGCTCGAGCGAGCGCCTGGGCGAGCGCCTAGCGCCTCGGGCGTTTTTGGACCTTGGCACCTTTTGACGCCTTGCGCTTTTTAAATCACTGGTTTTGATTGGGCCATGCTTGGGTTGGAAGAACTCGGAGACACTTTTATGTGGCTACTTGCAGCTACTAGTATACCAGCCCATTGGTGATTAAGAATTGGACAGGTTGGTTCAGGTTGTCTTTGTTTAGGGAGATTGATAAAAGAGGGAGGGCCTTGGCAAGGCTCCTTACTGTGGTTGTGATTGGGTCTATGTGAATTATATATAGAAAGAGTGAGGGGTGGTGTCCATCCAATTATACTTGCCATCATTCCTGCCACCAGCCATGGTAACTTGGAGACTTGAACAGCAATGTAGGTGGATGTTGAGATCCATCACGTGAAAGAAGGAATGGTCCTATTGGTGATTTAACTTTTTAAAGTCGTTTTTATGTGTAATGTTAAGGTTCTCCAACCTCTCAATATAGACCTACCAAAGTTTACATGTAGATATTTTGGCAGGACCTGTTTTGAAATTTTGTAGATTTTGATTATATCCCGGATTGGATCAAGGTGGTCCATCCTAGTTGTAGCAATATTAGTCATCGTGTAGTTGTTGGTAGGCTAACACCTTTTTATGCATCGTCTCACTTTTGATGCTACCTTTCTTTTGTTGATCATTGGAACTGAAGGTTGAAATAGACAATTTAATTGTGTTTGGAATTTAGACTCAAATTGTGCTGACTTCAATCTAGTTTACCTGACTTAACTAGCATAAGGCAATTCTGTCCACTATGATTGAGATTATCATTGTGACAACTGCCAGGTTTTCTAAGCCTATCCTGACCAAATGGCATAACAAGTAGGATGTAGAAGTCATTGTTCTGTCATTCATTTTGATGCATGTGACTGACTTGTATTTATTAAGCATAGCATGAATGCATGTCTCTAATATTTATGTTCAAAGAATGACTTTTATATAACATCTATTCTATTTGTGTGTGCAAATATATATATATATATATATATATATATATATATATATATATATATATATATATATATATATATATATATATAGTACATTTTTCTTGATACAAACATATGGTATAATCTTGGTTATGAATTTGTGGTAGGTCCAGTAAGTTATATCTGTATTGTGAGTTACAAAATTCAAGACATTCAACTGTACTGTCAAATAATTCAAAGAAAAAAAACCAAGTTTGAAGATTGTTGTACTCTAATCACCGAGAAATACAGTGCATAAGTTGCACGAATCTGTTGCAGAAAGGCTTAAGATAACTTTTCCTACTTGTGGATGCATATGATACCTGGTTTTGCATCATCTTAGCATGTTAAACCTGCAGGATTCATTTTCGAAAAAAAATGGGGAGTTAGAGTCTTACTTCTTTTTTGTTGTCAGCAAGATGTCCTGGATCCACCAGAAGATTGTTTCCGGATCAGGTTGGTGATAACACTTCTTCAGACGTGTGGTCATTATTTTGATAGAGGTTCTTCGAAGAGAAAGCTTGACAGGTTCTTAGTATATTTCCAACAATATGTTCTCAGCAAAGGTCCAATACCACTTGATGTTGAGTTTGACATTCAGGTTAGTCAAGATGTCATTACTTAACAACTAGTCATTTATTTTGGGATAAGTGTTATGGATTTCTACCCTTTCAGAAGCCTTCATTGTATATCCTGTCAGGTTAATATTGAAGATATGCATAAGAAATTCAGACACTTTAAACTATGGGAAATTTGTCCATGAAAAAATGATGCACTACTGTTTCTCCTTCAGAAAATCTGGATAGTCACTAGCTCCACCACTAGCTCCTGATTAGTTCTTGCAGAGAGAGTGTTTATCTCGATTCCTCAGACGGCATAATTTAACAAACAATTCTCATTAACTTCGACATGCTTGCAGGATACTTTTGCAGATTTACGACCAAATATGACTAGGTACTCTTCAATTGAGGAAGTTAATGCAGCACTTCTTGAACTTGAGGAAAATGAGCGCACAGCCTCAACTGAGAAGACCAGCAATGATAAGCACTCAGATGGTGAATCTCAAAAAGGTCAATCTCATACAATGGCATCTACCATCACAGCCAATGGAAAAAGCACCACAAATGGAATTGAGGAGAATGGTAGGGTTCATGAAGAGGCTGGAGACAGTGAGAGTTACTCAGATAGTGGTAGTGTTTATCAGGAGGGGCATGAAGATGAGGAAGAGCCTTTGTATGAAGACAAATCAGATGATGGGTCAGACGGTGATGAGGATGATGATGATGACGAGGGTCCAGTTGGTTCTGATGAGGAAGACAGTGTTCTGGTCAGGCAGAAGATGGTGAAGGTTGATCCCAAGGAGGAAGAGGACTTTGAGCGGGAGATGAAGGCTCTGATGCAGGAGAGCTTGGAGTCACGCAAGCTAGAATTACGGTCTAGGCCTACCTTGAACATGATGATACCAATGAATGTTTTTGAAGGTTCCAAGGATCCAAGGTTTGTTGAAGGGGAGAGTGGCGAAGAAACAGTTGACGAGGAGGGTGGCAGTGGAGGACAGAACAGGGTGCGAGTAAAGGTGCTGATGAAGAGAGGGAACAAGCAGCAAACAAAGCAAATGTACATCCCTCGGGATTGCTCCCTTGTGCATAGCACAAAGCAGCAGGAGGCTGCCGAGGTTGAGGAGAAGCTGGAAATCAAGAAGAGGATCCTGGAGTACAATGAGAGGGAAGAGGAGGAACTAAGTGGTGCATCATCACAAGCTGGGAACTGGATGCCTGCTGGAAACAGTGGCAGCAATAGGCCTGCAGGCCGTGGAAATTGGGATGGCACGAGAACGGGTGGGCGACCACGGCAGAATTCTTCGAGCGGGTACTATCATAGTTATGGTAGGAGGAGATGAGTGGATGGTGTTGGTCTGGTTGATTTTACACAAGTGACCTTGGATGGTGAGTGAAGATGGGTAGGAGAAGATGAGTGGATGGTGGCAGTGTGATTGATCTTACACCAGGGTTCTTGGATGGTGAGCGAGTGAAGCTCGGCGCAGTCTTTGGTGTTCAATGAGGGTCTCCCAAATGCAAGCAAGGAAGCATGGGTCTGCATCTGACTCGATGCATGTAGATGTATTGGTGTGCTCGTGTATAAAGAAGGTGCTAGGATGATGCTGTCATGGAGTTTAATGGTTCTGCAGGTATATGGATATGTTTAAAAAAATTGATTCGAGTATGTGCTTGTGCTGTCATTTCCTTTTTCTTCTTTGTAGCGACTCTTGAAAGCTATTCTGTTTTTACCTCGCTTGCGTGCGGAAGTAAAAGCCAGAGTTATATTAATAGTTTTTGTTATTGTTGGAGGGGGATGTGTTATATGGAAGATAAAATAAAAGTTGAGATAAGTTGTTCAAAGGTTTGGATGCGTAGGATATGACTAACAACGACATTTGTGAATCATACATATATCAGGTTGCTGTAGTTAGAACAGTCATTATTTGATGTATTTTCAAAATTTTGTTTCTAGGATCAAAGCGTGCGTCGAAAGTGAAGGAAAAAAGCGGTGGCTTGAGTTGTTAAGAATCTTTTTAGGCTTTTATAGCCGCAAGCAGTAGTGGTTTACGGAGTTCATGCGTTGAATGCTGATGGAGGTAACATGTGGAAGGTTTAAATAAGTATTTTTAAGGTTTTTGAGTACTAATGCTAAAATTTGCATAATATGAAATATATGTTAGATAGTCGAAATATTTATTCCAATCAGAATTCGACACATGACAACTTACCTCACCTTAATGGTTTTTTTTAATAGTCGAAAGGTTTGAATATTCTCATTCTTACCTCACCTGATTTGAGTTTTGGATCGCATTGGAGTTGGGTTGGACAAGCATTTCAAGTCGACTACTGACACTCTTTCCCTATGGAGCTCCATCGGATTCAACAAGGAGGCATTGAAAGAAGAATAAATGTGGATTAATCAAATCGGCAAATCCAACGTCAAACAAGCCAAGCTTCAGAAGAAGCTCCATCAAACCCGATTGATCGTACATGGGACCCATCCATGATCATTACAAATCATTAAATCAAAAAACCACAAAAAGAACGATTCTACCCGACCCGCTAATGTATTTTTTAGTTCCGAGAACTCCTCCTTCCTTAATTCGATCAACTCCGCCGCAGTCTTCAGAGAGCGACGGCGACCACCAGAGCCGCAGATAGAGCGCCGATGGCGGCGAGTGGCGCCACCGCTCCGCTGTTCGACGAATCCGTCGTGGGGCTGTCTGCCTCCACCGGCGCTGCGGCAAGGGACGGCGCCGGGGGGCTGCCCAGGCTTGGAGCCTCAGCTTCCGAAATGCCATTGTCGTCCCGGTCGGCATCGGGGGCCAGCGCACCGGGGGCGGATGCGAAGGGCGACGACGCGGGAGAAGTGGCCATCGGAGTGGGAGCAACGGTGGAGGTAGCCTTCGTGGGGGCGGTGGCTGCAGAGACGGGGGCAGAGACTGAGGCGCTGGTGGGGGATTTCGCCGGAGAATGGGTCGGTGCCAAGGTGTCGGGCTCGGGCGCCGGGGCCTCGGCGGCTGCGGATGATCCCGCCGCGGCCAGGAGGACGACGACGAACGCGGTGGCGCGAAACATTTTCCGGCAAGATCGAGGAGAGACAGAGAGAGGAGGAAGGGAACGAGGGCTTGTGGGGTCGGGAATTGCCGCGATGGGTGGTTCGGAGGGGTTGATAGGATTCGATTTATATAGTGGTGGGGAGTTGGTCTGGGCGGAGGAGGAGGCGCGGGGTCGCCGGTGCGCCGGCAACGCGTCCATGGAGGTGGCGCGTTGCCGCTGTTTATACGGGGCTTAGGGAAGAACCGGAGCCGTTGATTACTTTTGCTAACCCTTTGATGGGTTCCACCGTGGGGTCGTCCTTCCATTGAACAACTTGGCTTACGAGCGTGTAACATTCGGTCAACCGACACCCACGTGTGACGTGAGAGAAGAACCCAGTTAACAAGGTGGCCAACCATGAAGTGAGTATAATATTCGGGTTACGCCATAGTGAGTGTGTTTAAGACGCAGAATATTTTCGTCATGAAGATGTCACGCCCGTGGTGCGCCCTCCACGTAAGAATTTCAAGTAAAGCAGATTACAATCCATATTGCGTCGAATCGGGCAGGTGCGCCATCACCGCTAGATCGCAGGTCCAATACCAGATCCCCCCGGGGACCCAACAAGATCCTAAAGAAGGGAAATCGGAAGTCTCGGCGGAGCCAGGGAACGCCACGCCCCTATGCTGGGGTCCAACGACCGGGTGAAGCGGGACCCGCCTTATCTGTGAGAGCACAATAGTTCTCCCTATATTCGTTGAGACAGGCGATGGACGATGGCTCGAATGGGATCGCTTCACTGTTCCAACAACAACAACAGGATAAGCTATTTCACTTTTCTCTTTACTACATGATGATGATGCTTCCTCACTTCCCCTCTCCCTCTAATTTTATGGTTGTCAGCATTGTAATAGCCACCAATGAGTTCTAAAAATCTGAATTAATCATCTCTTAATATATGATCAACAAAAATTGCTTCTGGCATATTGTTGTGTTTTCTTGAGATCATGTTGTGATAAAGAAATTGTTAGGCATTAAAGTGAATATTGATGATTTCACTTCTCATATTGCAAAGCATGAAGTGTTTCAAAGAACATTTCCTGTGATGCATCACTTAAGGTGTGCAATCTTTCTCATGGCTTCTCTTTTCGGAGATTGATCTTTGAATGTTTTGCAAGTCTAAGATGCTGAGAGGGAAATATGTTGCATGCTGCAGGAAAACTAGTTTTGTTTCCTGTTCATAATGATCATTGTTGGATGTACTGGAAATGAAACAAAGATTAGTTCTCTAACTTTGATGCAATAAAGATTAGACAGCACATCAGTAACAAGTGAAAAGAAAAAAGATCATCTTAAGGTAATATATTTTGTCTTAGTTCTCTAATTTTGTGCCTTTTCACCTCTGTTTTTACAGTAAATTAGCAGTTCAGCTTGATGTATCTTACTGTTGTAGTCCCTTTTGCCACATTTCACTGCAGAATATATTAATATGACAATGTTCTCAAGCTTTATTGTCAATGGATCCCACTGGCCATGGCTGCAATGCAAGCTGTGGATGCAGCACATTCTGTGGTCATCACTGCATGATCTCAGTTACAACATGGGTCAATGATGACACTTTCTCATGGAAGAAGGTGCACATTAATCTGTGTTGATCACATTGCATCTCCTTGTCACAGGACAGAGATGAAGACAACATGGTATTCTCTAACTCTTTCTCCATCTTAGCTAGCTGTTCCTCACATTCTCTTCTTAATGGTGGGACACCGCAATCAAAGGCTGGGGACCTTTCCACCTTCCTTCCTAGTGCATGAACACAGCCACTGCCACAGCCTCAAGCTTCAGAAACATTACTTTTTTGTAGCAACAAGTCTTCCTCCTGCAAATATTTTGTTTATGATGTGATCAATGATTGACTTGCCCACTCGATGATGTTTGTTTCAGTGTTGCCTACTTTATTCTCTCTTTGTTATCAAGTCATGGGGATTGAGTTGGACAAGTATGGTAGGCTCTAAATCCTTTTATTAGATCTACAAGGTTGGTGGTGATCCTCTTTTGGTGTGCCAATGAAGGTGTCTGTCTACTCGCTGAAAACTTGTATGCCAGATTGATGTGGCTAATTTGGAACAGTTGACAGCTTTGAATGCCATCAAATTGTGTATTGGAGACATTAAGATCCAATTCTTCTTCCTGATTTGATGCTGTTTTACAACTTGAAATATTGATGACTTCTTCCTCATATAAAAAAGACTAATCCTTTCATCATCTCTCTTTCTGAAAGCAAAAAGTCTCTCACATTTTTTTTGAATCTAAGCTTCTCAACCCAACAACAACATTCTTTATATGTTTCTTGGTATTTCCAAGTAATCCTTCTTGAGAAAGAAGCTAAAAAAATAAGCAACATGACTCAAAAAATTCTTCTTATTTCCTCCCCTCACATGTAACCTTAATTTAATGAAGCATCCTCCATCACTTGACCATCATTATTGATACAACCACAAATACCTGCAAACAAGCTTTCAAATCAAATCTTCAACATGAAAACGAAGAACAAAGACACTCAAGATTAAAGTAAAATACAATTGACCTAATTATTCAAGTCAACCATTGTAATCCCTCCAAACACACTCATAAATAAGCTCGTAGAATGTCACTAAGTTGTACTAGCAAAGAACACAATAACTGTAGTAGTAATCTCTTTGGTTGACCTTATTTGAATACGTGCAAAGTGTGTGAGACTTCTTCTCCACCCCCGAATGAGACCATTGGAAGGTGCTCAGCCTGCAGTGGCCACTCGCCACCGGGTGGAGTGATCAATCATTGGGGTGTCCCAATCACGGTCATGGACTGTCACCCACACGAGGAGACCAAAGGTGAGTGGAGAGGATGTCACGTCTTACGTTAACACGAAGCTTCCCTTAATTTGGCATAGCAAAGAGTTGGTTGAAGCTGGCGATTCCATTGGTAATATGAAGAATGAGATGAACAGCAATTTGGTAACACGATGACATTAATTTAAGCTTACATAGTTTCCTGATACATAAAATATCGATCATAAGAAAAATATTATTTAAGGGTTGAGGGGCACACGAAGATTTACCTATGTGAAAAGATTGATTCATCTAAATCGATACAAGGGTCGGACTCGATTGAATTGCTATAATCCATATTGTATATTTAAAATAAATTGATTTACTTCTCTCCTTAGTCTACGGAGGTAAAAATGTAAAACTACCATCAACAATTCATAAAATTGCTATGAGGTATGTAAATGTCATGTAATGTAATTTTACTTTTTATCAAATAAATTAGGTATGAATATATTCTAAGAATATCTATATATGTTGCGGTTAGATAAGGTAATACAATTTGGTAGAGTAACGTGAGAGATAAAAAGACTTTATTAGAATGTACAAGTAGAGATTAATCTTAATATATGATTTTACACATAACTCAATGATATATATATATATATATATATATATATATATAAACTCCCGTGAGAATTTAGAACTTATTGTTATTATTGTAAGTAATGATAAAATACTTTACACTCGAAAAAAGATGATGGAAAAATATAAATTTCATCTTATTTATCTTTGTTTTGAAAGTATACTTTTATAAGTTTTAATCAGATAAAAACAAAAAATATTTTATGAGTATTAGAATATAAATTTTAATTTAAAAGATGTTTGACATGTTTATTCATAAAAATGATTTAAGATTATAGGTTATTGATAGGGAATACTCATGAAACACGCTTCATTATCATCTATTATGACAAAAAAGATAATCATAAATTTTTTTCTCATCTAAGAAGAAAGACAATCACAAACATTTTTCTCATCCATTATGACAGGGTTTTTTCTCATCCATTATGATAAGGAAGACAATCACAAACTTTCTTATTATCCATTATGACAGCATTATACATGTAGTGGAAGAATAGAAAACAAAAATCCTAGAATTTTCGTAAAAAAGATTTCTCATTGTCATGCGAAGAATGGTGCACAAAAATTCATAAAATAAAAAATTATGTGTATATAAAAAATATGTTGCTTCTATCGTATGGATGAGTATTTAACGTCTATGTTTAAAGGCTGTGTTTAAAGACGAATCGGTCTCATTATCGTGATCTCATCACGATTTGATTTTTATTGCATAGATCCATAGATATTATAATATATATAATAAGCAATATAAAGTGAAAAAATATCAATAAATAATAATAAACTTGAATCCTTAATCTTTATTAAGTAGTGTCTGTGTTTAAAGGTTGTGTTTAAAGACGAATCGATCTCATTATCGTGATTTCATCACGATTTGATTTTTATTACATAGATCCATAGATATTATAATATATATAATAAGCAATATAAAGTGAAAAAATATCAATAAATAATAATAAACTTGAATCCTTAATCTTTATTAAGTAGTTAAGAATATCAAAATATATGCTTAATGAGCTAACTAACTTATCAATCTCGTGTGATCTAAATCACTAGCCAAAATACTTAGGCTAAAATTGATAATAATATACTTATCAAACCCTTATAAGTCAATCTTAATCTTATCTACTTCTGATATGGGACTAATCGGGGTGTTATATTTTTAATTGTACAAGAAGAGAAGTAACTATTACCTAACTACTCATGGAGATTTTAAGGTCAATAGTGCCCCTTCCAACCACAGAGGATGAAAGGAGCTCTTTTTCCTCATGAGTTTAAGTAAATATTGGACATTTAACCACATTTGGTTGACATAGTACATTCACAAAACCCCTCTTTCTTGTCGGACAAAGAGACAGATCAAGTGCTTAGATTGAGAGATATACTCTCCTCCTTCAAGATAGTCTAAAAGATGGATGATGATTGACTGATCGATGTGAGTCTCAGCTTGGCTCCTTGGGGTACAACCTGAATCTCCCATCACTTCTCTTCATCGTTTTTTAGTTATAGCCTTGTTATTTAAATCTTCAATAGGAATAAATCTACATTCTTCGAAGCAGAATGTGCTTAGCTCCTCATCGAGCATGACAAAACCTCGTTCAACTTATGCTACCTATTTGCGAGTTGTCGGTAGAGGCACTAGACCCACCTTGGTCTAATCATCATGGCGATACCAATAGACCAATGAAGAATCATAAGGTTATCGCCAAAAAGATCCTCGTTCCCAAAGGGATGGGGAACCCAAGGAGCCAACTCAAGAGAGGGAGTTTCATGGAAATACAACAATATCGGCATCCCCGATGGTCAAAGTTCTAGGTCCTTGAAAAAAAGGGGGAGCAAGCCATGATCTATGTTGGATTTGTGCAAAGAGAAACCCCTTCCCTTTGTAGCTTCGTAGATAGTCAATTTACTAAAATCAACCTTAGATGCTTCATTGCAGTTCAAGTGAGAAGGTTTTAAAGAGATGCAGAATGTGTGGGACGAGGGTGTAATTGTAAAGTAATCATGGGTCCCTATGTCTATGGATAATAAAGCAAATCTATGACCCCTTAGATATTCTAATTAATACTTACTATCATAATGAAGTGGTGGTAAGTTCGGTTACAGCTAGCCTCTTTTGTTTTCATTTTACTTGTGTTTGAGATGGTAGCATCGTCATTCACTAGTAGTCTCTCATGGTCAATAGAAATCAAGGAATTGAAGAAGGGGAGGAGCCCTTTTTGTTATTGTCAAGGTCGAGGCTTGGGTGACCGAGTTGACATATCAATTGGAGGATGTCGAGCAGTGTTTGGTTGACCTCACCAAGCAACTGAAAGACATTCGATGTAATAACTTAGTAGAGGATGAATTATTGTAGCTTACTTAAAGCTAAACTCGATGAGATTAAGTAACTCGAAACTCAACAAGGAGGTCAAGGCAACTAAAAGGGGGGTTCACAAGCTTAGGGAGGTATTAGAGTTCGAGTGACATCGGGTGCTGGAGTATCACAAGAAAGCAATCGTTAACTACAAGGCCTTCGTTGGGTTTAAGAGGGGTTTGGGGAGGACGGGGGTCACCTTGTACCAGTTTAGGTACTAAATTGGTTTAGCCCTCTTTAAGATGAGGTACCTTAAACTAGAGCTCAAGAAAGATTCATTCACGGACTACTCCAAGGACTAGAACATCTCAATGCCAACCAAGATGCCCTTTGATGTCAATCTTGACTCATCGTCTCATCCACCCATTTGAATTATTTTCTTTTTTGGTTTTCTAATTAGTCAACTTGATTTATTCCTCGTGTCTATCCCACCAATGTTGTATTTTGATGGGTTAGATTTTTGCCTTGGATATAAAAACCCGACCTGGTTGATGTAACATTCCAAGAAGTAATATTTTTTAATTCAAAACTAGGACTTTAAAAATACGTTTTACAATTACCACCCTGGGCTTGATAAGCCAACATTTGATACACAGGGCATAGTCCTCCTTGATCTGATCCCAAGAGAGGTCTCAAGGATAAAATCTCGAGGTGCTATGTTATATCTTAGAGAACTTTAATAACTCGATAAGACCATTTCTAATTTGGCATTAGCTTCTCTCGAGACCTGGTCGGGTTGTTGACCTCGGCTTTTCAAAGTACCAAGTCTCCTAGCTTAACCCTTTGGGGGTGGTTTGGTCATAAAGCATGACCATCGCCCTCTTATACCTTGCTCGTAAACATGCCTTGGCTCTAATTTCATTGATTAGATTGAGCCCAACTCGAAGTCCCTCTTTAAAGATTTTTTTATCAAAGTTCTTTATCTGAGGTGTTAGAAAAATTATCTTTAGTGGTAGGACAACTTTAGTGTCAAATGCCAAGTTGAATGATGATTCTCCCAGGTCAATTATAGATGTCCTTCGAGAGGCTCATAGAATGCTTGATGTCTCTTCTACCCATGTACCCTTCACTCTATTAGCTTTTCTCTTTAATCCTTTGAGAATAATTCGATTGGTAACCTCGACGAGACTATTAGTTTTGAGATGAGCAACTTAGCTAAACCTTAGCCGAATCTCATATGATTGATATAAATTCTTTGAACTTTATACTATTGAATTGAGTCTTATTATTAGTGATGAGTATCCTTGGGATTTCAAAGTAGATGATGATATTTTTCCACACGAATTTCATTACTTGCTTATCGATGGTCGATCCTAGTAGCTTAGTTAGGCATAGTTCACTCTAACAATAAGGAACCTCCAGTAGCTCGAGATAGTGGAAAGGGTCCTAAGAGATACCCATATTGGGCGAAGGGTCATACATAGTCGATTGGACTTAGAGGAACCATCCGTTGGTGTTGTATTTGAGCAAATTTTTGACACCTATGGCATCTTTAGGTATAGGTGATTGGATCCTTGTGCAACATCGGCTAGTAGAACTACTATCAAAGCACTTTGAAGGTAAGAGTTTGACCACCTATATACCCCCCCACAGACACCTTCGTGTACCTAAACGAGCACTCTCTCGGCCTTTTGGGGTGTTAGGCATTTAAGGAATGGTCAACTGAAGGACCTGTGGTACGAGTAGTTGTTAATTACACAATACCATGTTTGACTCTTTGGGCCGTCGCGAGGTTGGTCACAGTCTTTTCATCTTTTTTATAATATAGGATCTCATCCATCCAACTTGGTTTTTTCTCGACCATAGACACATGTTTTTTAATAGTTTGGATCGTTAGTGTCTTGACCAATAGTCAACCCTCCCCCAAAGCTCGAGTGGAGGCTAACATAGTAAGAGTATCTGTTTTGCATCTTTTGCATGTGGGACCCATAGTATGTTGAGTCTAGAGAAGTTGTAAGCCAACTTTTACATCTATGCGAGATATTTTGCCATTGTCATATCTTGAGCTTTGTAGCTCTTGACTACATAGCCTACCACCATTTGTGAATCATTAAACACCATCAAGTCTTATACCTAAAGCTTAGAGAGGAGTGTTTCATATTGTTATTGGAAATTTTAAACTCAAACTAGAGAGCTTATTTGTACATCTATTTGTTTGAACCTTTCAAGTTCGACATTGCTCCTTTTTAAGGTGGTGGACCCATCCTCAATAGAGTCCATGTTGAGGAGGTGGGACTATCAGCCTCGATCTTGAGCAAGAGAGTTAGATTTAAGATAAAATCTACCAATGCATAAACCTTTATGATAGTCTTGGGCATATATCGAATGTTGAATTCACCCAAGTCTATCGACCACCTCAACAGCCATCTCGAGATGTCAACTCAAGAAAGAACCTACCTGAGTGGTTGGTCGGTGATCACCTGTACGACATATACTTGAAAATATGGACAAAACTTCCTTGCTGTTAGTACTAATGTAAATGCTAATCTTTCGATATGGGAATATCATTCCTCGGGTCTATTCAAGACATAGTTGACATAATAAATATACTTCTGACCTACATTAGTAGAAACCTACTATGATGAAGGTATACAGCGAAATATGCCTAAAGCGTGTGAGTTGGGAAAACCTGACCTACACTACTATAAATCTATTATGATAGAAATGCTAAACGAAATGTGCTCGAGACGTATGAGTTTAAAAATCTCGATCCTCAAGAGGAGATATCAAATGCTCCCATGATGAATGAATTAAACAATACACTTCAAACCCCTCTTGTAAGAACCCCGAACCACTCTTTCAAGGGGTATAAATGATAGAGAATACACTGTCAGCTAATATGTGATCGTCACGTGAGATTTAAGTCATCTTTCATCCTTCTAGCTACATAGACGAAGATTCAAAGCAAGCAAACACAAACTTCATTCTTGTCCATTATGACAAAGATAGAAATCAGAAGCTTCCTTCTCATCCATTATGATAAAAAAAGATAATCACAAACTTTTTATTTATTTATTATGATAATAAAGGCAATCACAAGCTTTTTATTTATTTATTATGATAAACTTTTTTTTTTTATCATTTAAGATATATTGCTAACTTATGGAGGGACTAGGTTAGGAAACCCCTCCCGATATCAATCTTTATGCATGTGACACTTCGAGAGCTCGATAATTCTACATGAAAGACACCTTAGATAACCCTATACATACGAGTTTGAGACTATATTGGGTTTATTATGATATGAACGATATTTTTCCATAACAGCTAACTGTATAACTCAATCTCTCTTAATCTATGAGATAAGATCTTAGGCTTTTTTTAAGGCTTCTTTTCTTCTCGGCTTTACATATGGCTTTGCTCGCAAATGGAGGATGGGCAATTATCTCATATCCAAATCATAATTCAAATCAAGCAACTACCTTTTGTTGGGACGAGATAAATAATAGAGAATATACTATCAATTGACATGCGGTATCTAAGTCATCCTCCACCTATTTGCTTCAGATTCAAAGTAGACAAATATAAGCTTCCTTCTCGTCCATTACAATAAGGAAGATAATTACAAGATTTTTTTTCATCTATTATCATATGAAAAAAAATCATAAATTTTCTTCTATAAAGCAATCATAAGATTATGAGAAGGAAGACAATCATAAGCTTCCTTCTAGTCTTTATAAAAATATTTAAGGAACTCTTTTTCGACTACTTGAATCTATCTCGGATTACTAACTTGAATGTTAGAGGGATTAATTTAGAAAACCCTTCCCGACATCGATCTTCGTACAAGTGGAGTCCCAAGAACTCAACATTTTTATCTCAAATATACTTTAGATAATCTTATGCATATGGGTTCAATCAAAATATCAACAATATTTTTTCTTCATAACTCAATCTTAATTAATTTATGAATTATACACAAAACACTCTCATGGACACTTAAATTAACAAATTATAATATCATAAGAGATTCATGAATTTCTATCAACATGAAGGATCTTAATTATCTGATATCACCTATACATAACTATTTTCTAATCACTAAAATACACTCTATTTTATCCATTGTGAACATAATTACTATTTTATCATATGAAATGGTAAGTGATAGTATATATATATATATATGTGAAAGAAATTTTGAGAGATAAGATTTTAGGTCCTTGACTCCTTTTCGTCCCGGCTCTACTGACGACTTGCGCACAAACGGAGGCCGGTTAATTACCTCCGGTGTCGGGATCTAAATCGTCACTCAAATCGGGCCACGGGCGTCTGATTCTTCCACGCGTCACCATCGCCGCGTTTAATGCGTGGAGGGGCCCGAAAATGAGCTCGAATTGGTATCCTGCCGCCAGCTCCGTGAGGGCTAAGAATCTACCGTTGTCTTTACCATTTTCTAATTGGTCAAAATGTGGGTCCCAGCGGGACCCGTTATAGCTGGAGGCGAGTGAGTCCGCAACCAGGTCGAGGAATGTATGCTTGTATAACAACCCAACCACGGTTAAGGGTAATAGAGAGAGACGCGTACGGCTACGAGGCCGCATCAAACGTATAATAACACCACGACACCGTCGCCGCCTACGCCCATTCTTCTTCCAAAGGCGACAACTTCCCGTCTGCTGGATCGCAATGCAGGGGGACGGCAGACGCCAATTCCCCTCATCTGCCTCCCTCTCACGATCCACGGACGCTTAGCATCGGTTATCGCCTCCTGAGTCCCTCCAAATCCGGCCTGTGGCCTCCATTTAGCCCCCGTCAATACTATGTCTCTTGGCCTTTCTTTGGCGACTCGCTGTGGCTTTTTGCGGAAGGAGGTGGTTTTGGTGGTCTTGGTCGATCGTTCGCTGCATCAGACTGCAGTAGGTGGTGGCTTGAAGTAGGAAACGATCGCATTCTTGACGGTTCTTTCCGGGATTTCTTTTAGGTTGGAAAGATAGTTGAATCCAAAATTTTGGCTTTCGTTGGAAATTTTGGATTCTTGGGAAGACGTATCAAGCGCTTCCGGGTTTCAATTTCTCTTTCCAAGTTGCATGGAGTGCTAAAGCAGAGATTGCTTGGTTAGTTGTTGATTTTGAAGGAAAAGAATGGGAAAAAAAAAAGACTTTTTTAGGCTTTAGATGAGGCTTCGATGATTAGAACGGGAGGGGATCTTTTCAAGAGTTGCTGTGTATGGGGCGGGGTGCATTTTGGACTCATAGAAAATGTCGGTTGGAGTGGACGATGGGATCTGAGTGCAGAGGACAGAGGCACCACGGTCTGAAGCTCGGCGGCGAAGCGAAGGCGGAGAAGCTGAAGGGCAGATCCAAGTTGAAGCTTTGGATGGTCAGGACGACGACTACGGTGCTGCTATGGACGTGCTTCCTCCAGCTCATGGCGCTGGGGGAGACATGGGGGCCGAGGGTATTGAAAGGTTGGTCATCTTGCGTTACCTTCTCGGATTCACCGCTGTCCGTCAAACAAGTTACTCCAAGCGTTGAGAATATCGTTCTTCCACCGAAAAGTTAGTTCTTTGTGCCCTCCATCAGATCAACAAAGAAAATTTTCACTTCCAATTATTCTTCAGTATCTTGTTCTGCTTCTACATAAATAAAACCTGTTTAGTGCCTATAAGGTTAAAATTTCTAATGATTTTGATCGCTTTGTGATTTGATTTAGTGTCTGACAGATTACTGGGTTTGGTGATGAGATCTGTTGTTCTTGAATTTTGGCGTCGTTGTCAGTAAATTGAGACTTAGCTTTATTTAGGTTCCCAGTTCTTTGCTAATTTTCAATGGTTGAAATGTTTCTTTCTTCATGTATATGCCAATTAACGCAACTGAGGTGATATCCTGATGTCTGTTTGTCATTTTCTTTAAATGTGCTTAATAATAGTAATTCGCTAATAGCAGGTGAACAGTCAATTTTGGGTTAAGGAGGGCGATATATTCCTTTGATTAATTTGCTACTATCTATGTTCAAGCCCAAGGCCTTGTTGGTGGCATAATCTTTCTTTTGAACCATTACTAGTGATGACATCTTTGTCATCAGTATATCATGATGACATGCCCAAATAATGTTCACTATTGAGGCAGTTAAAATATTTTGCTTTTGCAAAGGTAATTTACTTGTTACGTCTGACAAATACATGGTGTAGCATTATCGTTGGATTTGAATCATGTTGCTATATAATTGTTTGCTCATCTGGGATGATATGATTGTTTCCTCATGTGGATTTTATGGTGCATTTACCTCTAGGAATCTACAGAAATAATGGGTATGTAATGGTTTCATGCAATGGTGGGCTTAACCAAATGCGAGCAGCAGTAAGTACCCAATATTTTTTTTCTTTTTATCTTGAGCAATTTAGCCTTTTGTTTTTTCTTTTGCTTTTCAATGGAACTGATGGCTCAACATTTTCTTCAGATCTGTGACATGGTTGCTATTGCAAAGTATTTGAATGTGACACTCATAGTACCGGAGCTGGATAAAACATCATTTTGGGCTGATCCCAGGTGTGTATGTAACCCTCCTAATCAAATATCTTATTGGGATGGTTTTTCTCATGACTTGATGAGCTACACACATCTTGACCTTTTTTTATCCGGACTCTCCATACTACTTCCTAGAACTAAAATAACAATCATTGATGTGGCAGTGAGTTCCAAGATATATTTGATGTTGATCATTTTATCACCTCATTGAGGGATGAGGTACGGATATTAAAAGAATTACCACCTAGACTAAAATGGAGGATTAAACCGGGAATAGCCTACTCTATGCCACCTGTTAGCTGGTCTAATATATCGTATTATCAAAATCAGGTTAGTATGTCATTTTAAGCTTGATTGAAAGAAATCTATCTAATAGCAATGCTATTACAAGTGTACTGAGTCATGATTATCTGGCAACCAGATTCTTCCTTTGATAAAGAAGCACAAGGTTGTGCACTTCAACAGGACAGATGCAAGGCTTGCCAATAATGGCCTGCCTTCAGAGATCCAGAAGTTGCGTTGCCGGGTGAACTATGCTGCTCTCAGATTTACCTCTCAGATCGAAGAGTTGGGTAGGCGGGTAATTAGAATTCTGCGACAGAATGGTCTTTTTTTGGTTCTCCATTTACGATATGAAATGGACATGCTGGCATTCTCTGGATGTACCCATGGTTGCACTATTGAAGAGGTAGAAGAGCTGACAAGAATGAGGTATATTATTTCTTCATTGGTGGTCTTCCATAGTCTTTTGTTTAAGTTTCTTCAAGTGACTTCCTAGACGTTTATCCATTTCAGATATGCATATCCTTGGTGGAAAGAGAAAGTTATTAACTCTGAAGTGAAAAGGAAAGATGGTCTCTGTCCTCTAACTCCAGAAGAGATTGCTCTGATCTTGAAGGCACTGGACATTGTTCACAATATCCAAGTATATATTGCTGCAGGAGAAATATATGGTGGTGACAGGAGAATGTCTGCCCTTTCCGATGCTTATCCAAATGTGGTGGGTGTCTGTAGAAGTTGACCGTCAGTTGTTTGTTTTTTATTTCATTTTGCCTAATTAATTTTAATCCTATCGAACAGGTAAGGAAGGAATTGTTACTGGGACCCTCAGGCCTTAGATATTTCCAGAACCACTCATCACAGATGGCAGCATTGGATTACATGGTTTCTCTAGAGAGTGATATCTTTGTGCCTACATATGATGGCAACATGGCTAAAGTTGTTGAAGGCCATCGCAGGTACTGCTCTTCCTGTAGCATCACTGACATCTATTAGACAATCATGGACCTTAGTTTCAATTTGAACTTGGTTATTATGGTGAACGAAATTGACTCTTCTTCATTTAATTGGTGTTTGCTATGGACAACTATATGTTTAATTGTTTCCATAAGACCACTGGACTTCTATTACTTCGATGCATCAAAGTTTCCATGTTATGCTGGCAAGTGGCTCCTTTGTGCTAATGTTAACATACCCGAAGTCCTGTGAAAAAATTCGAGATGAATATGCTTATTTTGGTCACTGTTAATGTTTATGCATGATGCTAAGTGAGAAATAATTAAAATTACATTAATTATTAACAAATGATTTGAAATTTTGTGGTGTATGTTTTAGAGAAGATATCATTTAGCTGATCTCAGCTACTTGAGTATTTATTAAATACACATCTGTTTGGGTTTTCCTTGAAAATAGTGGATTAGATCCACCCATTACTGTGCACAAAAGGTCTTGGCACAAAGCTAGACAAAGTTATTTTTCTTTGCTATTATCAATTAATTTTTTCTGTTCGGCTTTCTCTAAGAGGATATTTCTGTTTTTTTTGTCTAATTTGCAGATATTTGGGTTTCAAGAAAACTATCATACTGGATCGGAAGCTTTTAGTTGAGCTGATCGATCAGTATAGTAATGGTACAATAGGGTGGGATGACTTCTCTTCATCAGTGAAGGCAGCTCATGCTAATCGCATGGGAAGGCCTACCAGGAGAGCAGTGATTCCTGATCGACCAAAGGAAGAGGATTATTTCTATGCCAATCCCCAAGAGTGCCTTCAACAGCCTGATGAGCCATGGACATCATGAGTTCTTTATCATGGTATTGATCTCTTTAGAACACATTTGTTCAAAGAAAACCATCATAGCGATCCTTCATGAAGGTGGCCCTTGTTGGACCAAGATCTAAAAGATGGAGGTTTTGCTTAGAAAAGGTAAACGCATAGCAAAGAGGTTATTAGCACATTGGAGGAGTGTTTTTCATGCAGCTGCTGGATATACATATTTATAGCATATCTTTCATTCTTCTAAATAAGATTGATTCCTGTGTAGAGAGGTGAGTGACTGTGAGAAAGTGAGGAGTGAGATCCAACTTTCAGGTTATCTCAGCTGCATGTACAGGAGATAGAACAGAGAGGATTGTTCTTTTTATGGATTGAAGATGTTGCTGAAAGATAATTCCTTCTCTTGAGGCATTGATCACTGATGGAGGTATATGGGTAATGGGAATCCTTTTAGTTTATTGATCTAATAATGGTTTTCTTAATCATTGTTGCACAGTGATGTAAAAGTTAAGCCTTTGGTGTCCAATAGGTGTTTGATATTGATTAATATTGTGCAATTAAGCTATCATGATGCTTTTCTCATAAACTCATGCATGTTCATGTGGGCACAGCTGCAGGTAGACATACAAATTGAACTGTCTTTTAGCACAAACACTATACAAAATAACACCTTTCCAATAGTATGGAAGAAAGAAAAAGTAAAGGGGCCATACAAAGTAACACCTTTATTTTGGTGGCTTGGGGTATGGAGGTACTAAGAAACTCTAATGTTGTAGATCTAATAAATAATAATATGATTCTTAGTCAATGTTGCATCTTAGAGTGACCTAAACATGGAAGTGCCAGAAGAAGTTAAAGCATAAGGTGGCAATGATCAAGAAAAGCTTGTCCTAGTAATAAGGTTTAGAAAGTACTAATCTCCAACAAGAACATTCTTAGTACACTGATCCATTAGACACACATTGTTCATTTAACTACATTAGCTCAATTTCCATTTAAATGCAGAACCAAATATAGTACAACCCTCAAAAGGATAGATATCTAATCACGTCCACAAGAATATACTGCCAATGGGACAATCATCTTGATGAGCTTACAACAGCATTCCTATGAGAAAATAGACAAAACTCCACAAACATATGGAAGCCTGTAAAAGAAAAGCAGCTTCACATATTGCAATGTAGGCCTATTGGCAGATGGCGACGGAAATTAAATTATACCAACAGTTCTCAAATTCGCTAAAAGTAGAAGACTGATCAGAATAAACACATTTAACAAAGGTTCAGCAATGCTGGTGACACATTAAGCTGAGGAAGGAAGAACTAGCAGTTATCAGCCTTGTGTCTCTTAGCTGCTTGTGAAGACTCCTGATTGGTGATCCCCATCATCGAGCGACCAACTGCTTGATTAGTTGATGCCGGATCATCAGGATCCTATGACCATTAAGGAGATAATTAGAACAAGAGTAGATCATGTTTGAAAAGGGTGATATAACCCAAAATTAACCTGACGGCTCCAAGAACTGCAACTGACATTATTTTAGATGTTTGCATGTGCAAGCCGCACACGAGATCAATAAACATATGCCCAGTACATGCAGGAGATGGATTAGAATACCCAGTATCTCATGAACACAAAACAAAGTTCTCATATGGCAAAGCTGATAACTAAAGACAAGGGAACTGAAAACATTAAAAACAAATACTTTTATATAAAGCTCATGGCCAAAATTAACAAACAACTCATAGTGGTTATGATTTAAATACATTAATACAACAACAGCATGATTAGTTACATAACACAATTATACAAGTCCACATTCTTGAATCTAGTCTCGGACCTATTTAGACAAATTTGCCAAGAAAAAGAGCAGGGTTAACATAATCCAAGGGCAAGACTTAAAAATTGATGAACTAGAAAACAACAGTTATAAGAATTATTCCTGCAAGCCACAAGTACAATGCAACAGTTTTGAGTTTCATCATGAACCTTGTGATTGCAAGAAAAAACAGCAAACTATGAGGGTCATAGGGCAATAGAGAAATGCCTCCAATTAAGTGGTTTACATGAAGCAGGACTAAGTTGATAGTCTTGACCCATGGAGAAGCAATACATGCATAATTAAGAAAGGTTGACTTTGCACCCTGAAAATAATTTTGACCATTAAAGTAACATTAGAAGCTGTGGCCGAGACATTCTTCAAACATTGTTCTGAGAGTTTGGTCATTTTTGGTCATTTTTCAACCTTTGGCTAGTTCCAATCCAAACTGATTAGTTTCATAAAGTTTCATCTGTTTCATTATTTTAGGCAGTTTTAGCCAAAAATAATTAAATTAAGCTTAGAATAATCTTTGGGTTTGTCACCAATATATTATATGACAGATCCTAGAGACGAAATAATTAACTGACTACATATAAGATATATAAGAAGCTAATCTAGAAACAAATATTTTGCACCCGATATTAGACAAACTAATAAAATTAAGGATTGGAGCAGCATCACATACTGTCGTTTCAAGAAAAGCTGAAGATCATTCATTATATGTAGCTCAAAGACACATGTGCTGTTATTTACAATAGAATAGCCTATACCTTGTAGTTGGACAATGCAGTGGTGGCAGTAGGTCTCCTGTTAGTTGCTCGCTTACCAAGATTAATTTGCACAGAGATGTTGGCTTGAGACAGATCTACACCAGAACTTTGTAATGTCTGAGTTAGCGACGTCAAAAGCCTGTTTGGTACCAAGCACTTCAAAGTTATTAAACTCATAAACAAAATATGTAGAAAATATCAAGTTGCAGGTTCTAATGCAGTTCAGCAAAAGAATATTTCCTATATGTGACATGCAACATAACATCAAATCTGCAAACATCAAGAGATCTTTGATATGAGAAAAAAAATCAAACAAAAAGAAACAGGAAATCAGGTGATAATAATAATGACATATGAATGATCATATATATTCACATATCTCTCTCAAGATATCTAAGTACAAGAAAAGAAAGACTTAAGCTTGAGCAAGTTGGTTAAAATATCCAATTATAACTCAAGCAGCAAACAGAAAAGTCTATTGAAAGAAATGAAGCAAACAGAAAAGTCCATTGAAAGAAATGAAATAGGTGAAGGAGTACGAAAACTGCAACCAAAAAGTGATAAAAGAAATGCACACAGATGAAATGAGCAAACACAAGCATCCTTCCAGAAAAGTAATTTGTAAATGGATGTATAATTCAAGCTGAAATCTAGAAGCAGCATAAAAATAGTTATCAACGAATAGTTTGGCGCATACCCTTGGGAGTAGCTGGCAGATGCATTAATTGTGCCCTCATCAATTATCAACTCTTCTTGCTCATTCAACATCTCACTGCTCACAGCACAATCAGCAGGGCTGGATGATCCTAACCAATGCGGCTGAGCCTGAGAGGGCATGTTATCTGCAACTGAAATCAATCTCTGATTTGCACCACTATTTACCCTCACAAAAGCAAATTATATTGGCCAATAAAAGGAGTTGTAGTTCACTTACTAGCAAAACCTGTAGCAGTTTCCATTATCTTGTAGGGGACACCAGTAGTCATGTCCAATTGTGTTGGATTCGGAGCATTTGAAAGCATAACAGGTGCAGCAGGGATATCATTTTCATCAAACTGTCCAGCGAAAACAGATGCAGGAGGAGCAGAACCATTTCTAATGACTTGAGAAGGGTCAGATAGACCATCTACAGGGGTTTGGTTGTTGTTCTGTTGAAAGGAAAAAAAAGGGATTATGGGTGGGAAGAATAGCAAAAAATCATTGCACCAGTAAAGCATATCACCATGACAGCTCTATAACAGCAAAGAGGCATAAAAATTGTCAATTGATAGTCATATTGCCTAAATGACAGACACCTGTGCATTCTTCCAGAATGATCTGTAATAGACTTTTACCTGCCATAAAACAAAAAAAACAAAGCAAAATATTAGAAAAGTGCTTTTATTTGCATAAGTAATTAAGATTTCAAAATAAATTTGGAACCATCTTTTTAAAAAAATAATTCAAGATTGATTTGGGCCCAGATAAAAATTAAATTATGCTGCAAGAAAATTTGTCAAAAAGATACAACAGACTCAAGGCAGATTCCAAAGAGCATAATATTATCAACAGTAGAGAAATGTTCTATATGAAAAAAATATTTTTAGTACTTTTTTATGTTACAAAGAATATCATTTAAATCATAATAGTTTGTTACCAGAGCTTGCATCATTTATAGAAGAATTTATTTTATACAAAAAAAGATGAATAAGCAGAGACCTACAACATAGCTAAAAGAATTAGATGCAAGATTTTAAATACTGTTGCTATACAAAGAACCTAGAGACATAATTCCCTAGACGGACAATTTCACCACAGATTGCATGTTTTAAGCAAATTTGCATGCATAGCCATAGTCATGCACATACATAGAGGAAGCATAACAAACAATTACCCAAGGCATCAATTTGGCATTATCCTGATTCCATCCTGGGTAAGATGACTCATATTTTTGAACCTTCTCTTGTAAAAACTGGATGTATTCAATCACCTGAAAAGTATAATAAACAATAAGCAAAACTGTTAATGTCAAAGAATATAATGTAGAAGAGGAAAGATATTCCATAGTTATGCACTATTGGCATGATATATACCTCCAGAAGAAATGATGCTTTATCTCTCTTCTGATCGCTATGAGGTATGAGTTCCCTAAGTATCTGAAATCTGCAAGTACATAAGACAGTTAACATTCAGCTTATTAAACTACAGAAAACAAGTGCACCACATCACTTGTTGCCATAAACTAAACAGGAAAGTACAATATTCATGTATTGTTACCAACAATAGGTTAGCAACACCATATATAGTGTCACTTGTTGCCATAAACTAAACAGGCAAGTACAATATTCATGTATTGTTACAAACAATAAGTAAGCAACACCATATATAGCGATAAATAAAAAGATTTATGTAAAGGAAAATAGAGAAGGTTGAAAAGAAAAGATGAATTTCAGTTGAGACTTGAGAGTCAACTAATATTATCTCCTAAATTGATAGAGTATGACCATCCAATCAGTGCTTTTCCCGATTCAAGGTAAGACAACATTGTAAACTATCAATTAGAGAAATAAGCAACTTAAACAAACCAGTTAATTGCATAGAAGAGAAATTAATGTCCATGCATGGCCTTTAAGCCTTACAAAGATTTCAGAGAAAACAACCAGAGAGAAAGATGATAAAACAAAAAATCTATTGTGGACTGGTCCTATTTGGCTGACAGACGGACCTACCTCACTCCAAGCACATAACCAATCAGGGGAGTTTATATAAGAAGCCCAAGACCAATAAACTGAGAGGTTGGCCATCCACCTAGGACCTTGGTCAACCAAAATTAAGGACCTTCTAGGCTTACACAGATTGCTGCCTACTCATTCAATGTGTCACCTTCACCCTATGGTCTCTTATATATCTCAGTGAATGTCAGGATTATAGGTGGTTAGTATCACCTACAGGAAAAACTTGTCCTCCATCAGAAAAGCAGGGGGTCTTGCCTGCTACCAAACAATTATCATCGGTTGCAAAAGTGAGGCCCCTCCAGCCAACCAAGGTATACCGCTCGACACTATGTTCCTTCCTTCGCTCATCAGAGTTACCTTGGCTCATGATCTGGTGCCTCTTTGCCTTTGAGCTCCACACCTCAAGAAGTCCTTCTAGCCAATAGTCCAACTGGCTCCCATGTGGCTTCCCTCTCAGCAGACCACGCTCCATCTCCTAGATCTAAGCAAATCTTTCCAGATCATGACATCAAAGTGAAAGCATAAGCATATACATTTTTTTTCTTGATTAGGGTTTAATTAATTTTGAGAGGGACCAACTATGACCAAGCAAAACTAAGAACATGTAGAAGGTCACATCCAAAAGATCTAAAGTACATAGTGATTGTTATTTTCATGCTATAGCCAATTGATTAAACAAGTGGCAAATTGCAGAGTCTCATCGGTTCCTAAATTAATCGCCAAGGAGAACCAGGATACACAACTACTTCAAACTCCCAAAAAAAAACAGTTTAAAGAAAATGCCAGAATAAGTTTAGGGCAGAAACAAGCAACATATAGAGCAGAATTTGGAGATTTTTGCATATATTACCATAATGGTCACTTGCCTGTCATTGATTTTATTTCTTCTCCGCTGCTCCATGGCAGAATGCTTAGACCTCGGGGTAGTTGGCAGGTCATCGGTGCCACTTCCTTTCCCATCTGCTTTGATGGTCAAATCTGCTATCCATCAAGAAGAAAAGCATAAGAATTCAGAAGATATCAGTTAATGTCCAAACGAAATCATTATAACGCCTGCAAAATTTCATCTTTGCATGGGTCTATATCACTACCACTAAAAACCATAATAAAATGAAAATTGGGAAAAATGAAAACGAAAGCATTTCCCTTTCGTTACAATTCAAGTTGCAATTTGCAGTTTGCAGTCAGACAATCCACATTATGCATCGGCGGTGGTTACCGACGCCGAACACGGAATAGTGGAGCGCATCTGAAAGGGAAAGGCGAATAAAAAAGAGAGAGAACAGAAACAGCTACAAAAGGAACCACCTTTATGGGAGAAGAAGAAGCCTTCTCTTTTCGCAAACTCCTGATCGTCGTCATCCTCGTCGTCGAACCCCCTGCCGGATCTCGACGCGGCGGCCTCCATGGATCGCTTCTCATCCGGCGCCGAGCGGCACCTTTCCAAGACTAAAACCACTCCCACGGCTCTCAGGCGCTCCCCTGTAAGAGAAGAAACTGCGGAGGGAGTAGAACAAAGAGAAGAAGAAGATAAACCTGGGGGTGGCAGCGGCGGAGTGTGATTGGAAACTGCCGCGGCGGCAGGCACGGACGGCGAGGGGGGCGGCCGCTGCCCTCGGAAGCAAAAGAACGTATTGTTTAACCAAGTAGCCTATTCTTTAAGGAAAATTCCACCCCTACCCTCCCATCATCTCAATAATAATAATAATATAATATTCACAACACCATTATTATTCACAATCTTTTAAAAAATTAATAAATAATATTTTATTATCGACAGCTTCGATCTTCAAATCATTTCATTTCATCATCTATTTATTTTATTATTTTATTTATCTCCGATTATTAAGAGATAAAGGATAAGAATATATGTATATATGATAAATAAAGAGTAAGAAGATTTTATTAAAATTGAGTTATAAATTAAAGATATATATATAAAGGGGTAACCTAGGAATATTAAAAAAATATTATTATAGGGTTGTAAATAACAAATGTAAATCTTAATCTCCTAAAAAATAAAAAAACACTGGGATGAATTTTGTTTAAAAATAGAATTTTCTAGAAAAGTATCATTTTAACATCATTTTTTTAATCTAAGTTTTGAAATATCCCCTGTCACCTACCCCCATTTTATCTCTTTTTTACTTTTTTTTTTAAATCAATCCATTGAGTGGATCGATGAATTTACAGTATTTTTTATATTATGTTAAAATATTTTCAGTAAATCTAAAAATATTATAATATAGAATAAAAACGCTGTGTTATATTTTTTTGGTATGATTAAGATAAAAAACAAAGTCTTATAGAATTTTTTTATGATGTTATAGTTTTTCTAATATTACTAAAAATACGATAACATAATATAAAAATACTAAAAGCATAATATTTTCATAAAAATTATAAAAATTATTATATTATAATATTTTTATACCACGTTATATTATTTCTGAACTGGTTTACCGATCCATTATAAAAAGAAGAAAAAAAGATAACATTGTTTGAGAATTCAATAAATCAGTGGTGGAAAAGCTGAGTTTTTTTTCAAGAATTTATCCAAAATATTATATAATTTGTTAATTATATTAGAGATTAAAACATATTTAATCAAAGGACTCCAACTATGAGAAGCAGCTAATTGTCTTAGATATTACTACAAATCTGAGAATCAATAATGCGAGTGAAAACAGAAAGAAAGGCCATAAAATTAATATGGGTAAAAAAGTCAAAATAAATAATTTATTTTTAGTCCTTAAAAGTTTTCTTAATCTCTTTCACGCGCAGAAGAAATAAAACATGGAAAAAAATTCATTAGCTTATCCTTTTTTTTATTGAGTCATAAAAAATTTCAATAAAATGAAGATTAATGACAACGATGTGGTTGACTTAATGTAATTTTAATTCAAGAAACTTTTTAAATTTTCGGAAAATAATAATTTCCAATCCCTCTTGTTTATTAATGAGAAAGAAGCATCCTATTATTTATTTATATATATTCTTAATATATATATATATATATATATATATATATATATATATATATATATATATATATACTTTTAATTTGTGATGAGTCATTGCAGTCTTGGAAATATTTAGAAAACAAGGAAATTGTCGATCTAAAAGTACATAATGCGGTAATCTTCTATACTTTTGTGAGATACATATACATTTTTGATGGATTATGAACAATAAGTTTTATAACTCAATCACATCACCTAAAAATGCTGAGAAATACAAGCTACAGTCGCATGAAAGATGCACAAAACTAGCCTAAGTTGACTTTGTGAGAGAAATGCTTAGCAGCGGCGACCATCGCTGCATCTGGCCCGGCGGGCGGGGCAGCCGATCCCCGCTTCACTCCATGATCGTGATCGGTCAGGAAGAAGCGTCGGAACCACGACCACAGTGGCTTACTGCCCATTCTGCTGCTCCCCATCACTTGCTTCGGGTTTAGGCAAGCACAAGAAGAACAACTTGGGGACAAATGGAGGCTCGACACAGGGAAGAATGCGTCGTAGGTGGAGAGTTGATGGCTTTCTATCGTAGTTCGGATGCTAACGAGCAACATATATTTATAGGGAGAGGAATGGTTTATGTTGCTTGGTGATCAAGTTTTTTACGCTGCTTCTTTCTGAGAAGGAACTTGGAATCGAGTTCAAGGAATCTGTAAAGCTTTTGGACTGCTTGACCAAGGTTGATGCCGTCAAATAACATATTGCTTTCTTGGAAGCTGCTGCATAAACTTGACCCAGCTATGGTGGAGGAGATTCCTGGGGAATAGAAAGGTCTTCTCTCAAAATATTAATTAGAAATATAATTATTTACGGGTATCGTTTGTAGTGATAAGTGAGATAGAGGAGATGCCATAGATATTAGAGGAGGAAGCCATTAAGCCACTAACTTGCATAGCATCTTAAAGACGCTATAATTTAGTTATACATACATGCCAAACAAGTATTTTTAATGGAAGAACTGAATTTTCTCTATTATTATTATTATTAAAGTGACACTATATATATATATATATGTATATATATATATGTATGTATATATATATGTATATATATATATGTATGTATATATATATGTGTATATATATATACACATATATATATACATACATATATATATATATATATATATATATATATATATATATATATATATATATATATATATATATATGTGTGTGTGTATATATGTTAGAATATAAGTGATGAAACTTATCGACAATATTTTCAACATGGAAATCTTATCTTCTATCATGCCATCGCAAGATGGTGCTCCTATCAAGGATACCAATCTTGGATCGATTCAAATAATGATTTACGAGCGAGAGGCTTCGTGAGTAGAGCAAATCGCTGCTGCTATGATTACTATTGTTATGAGGGCACAAGCGTTCCTTTCGTTCCCCTTAAGTTTGTCCTTCGTTCTCCTTAAGTCCATTGACTGTTGGCAGATCAACGAAGACTATCGCGGTGAGGAAGATGGCCGAAGGCAAGGGTGAAGCTTTGCTTTTCTCAACGACGTTGGTCGCTGGTCGAAGACAAGAACGAAGTTTCGCTTTTCTCACTACTCTAATAATATGATAAAAATAATAGAATATAAGAATAATTATTGAAGAAATTTTATTGAATAAGTTTTATCTTAAATTCATTAACATGTCCCTCTCCTATTTATATAGATTATGTCCCTCTCGTTTATATAGATTAGGAAGAAGGTTGACACTTATTTCCATATAGAGATTGTTCTACGAGGAAAAGGCATGCTTTTCAATTTTTTTATTATCATGTTCTAATCGACGACTAAAAAAGCTTCATTGTTTGCGTTGCTTGGTGGTCAAGTTTTTAGTTGGAAGACTCAGCATTTGGACTTAAACGTAGGAGAAGAGGCGTCAGTCAAAATATATGAGGCGAGCACAAACAAAGTGAAATCGGTGTTGATTGTTTCTTGCTGGCTTCACAGATGGCGTGCAGCGACGCGCGAAGGCGGCTTGTTGAAGTTGCCATCGTTCTTTGATGAGGAAGTCACGCGGAGCAAATGATGAATGGCTTAGTCTGGATTGCTCGGCTGCTTGACCAAAGCATCTGTTGACTGTTGTTTCCTCCGAAGCCTTGTCAATTTCATGCATTCAAAGAGCCCCTTTTTTTTCTTTTCTAGAGAAGATAATTCTGGAAAGTATAAACTAACTTTTTTCTTAGAAAAAAATAAGAGATTTTGTTGATAATATGACAAATGCATAGAGAATGAATGACGAGAAAACGAATGAGGTAAAGTGGTAGAACCTTGCGTCTTTTCTACTCCGCGTTCGCACTGTACAATGTTATTTCTTCATCCGCTGTGAATGGACAGCTGAAGGAATCATATCTTATATCTTTGAATCTACTTTGAAGGCAGGAAGCAAGAACTCTCAACTCTCTCTTCAGAGAGCGAAGCTCCATTCCTTCCCTGGGTGGAGGAGCAGTAGAATCAGTCATTGGAGCCTTGTCTTGTTCTCTTTCCAGTGCTTCATCCAATACAGTCATTGGGAGCGTAGAAAATAGCCAACCCAGTCAGACAGTCTAATAGCACGATACCACCACAGCTCCTCTTATGGAGATTCCATATATCCCTTGTCGACAAGAGATTTTCCAATGATTGATAATTGTCTTTGTCTGTCCCAACGGTCAGTCTCGTCCGCTGGCTTTATTCTTTCTTTAAACCACCTTCTCTTGATGTAGATAATAGCTTTTTAAAGAAATACTAAAGTCACTCTATCTTATCTAATGGAAAACTTCGAGTTCATCCGTTAACTTTCCAGGCATATCTTCCTTCGTTAATACAAAGTGCAGTACTTGTCTGAGGAGTCCTGAGCTTGTAGGTCGATTGGTGTCTAGAAAAGAACCTTTTCGCCAAACAAGGAGTAAGAGCCACTGAGCCTCTGTTACTAATTGGCTTGATAGTTCATGTAGCAATGGCGATTTCCTATCTGTGGTAGTCAAGCATATACATTTTTGATCTAAACGTACATAAATGCGGTAATCTTCGATACTTTTGTAAGATACATATACATTTTTGATCGATTATGAACAATAAGTTTCATAACTCAATCTTCTATACTTTTGCAAGATACACAAAAAACTAGCCTAAGTTGACTTTGTGAGAGAAATGCTTAGCAGCGGCGACCATCGCTGCATCTGGCCCGGCAGGCGGGGCAGTCGATCCCCGCTTCACTCCATGATCGTGATCGGTCAGGAAGAAGCGTCGGAACCACGACCACAGTGGCTTACTGCCCTTTCTGCTGCTCCCCATCACTTGCTTCGGGTTTAGGCAAGCACAAGAAGTACAACTTGGGGACAAATGGAGGCTCTACACAGGGAAGAATGCGTCGTAGGTGGAGAGTTGATGGCTTTCTATCGTAGTTCGGATGCTAACGAGCAACATATATTTATAGGGAGAGGAATGGTTTATGTTGCTTGGTGATCAAGTTTTTTACGCTGCTTCTTTTGGGGAAGGAACTTGGAATCGAGTTCAAGGAATCTGTAAAGCCTTTGGACTGCTTGACCAAGGTTGATGCCGTCAAATAACATATTGCTTTCTTGGAAGCTGCTGCATAAACTTGACCCAGCTATGGTGGAGGAGATTCCTGGGGAATAGAAAGGTCTTCTCCAAAATATTAATTAGAAATATAATTATTTACGGGTATCGTTTGTAATGATAAGTGAGATAGAGGAGATGCCATAGATATTAGTGGAGGAAGCCATTAAGCCACTAACTTGCACATCATCTTAAAGACGCTATAATTTAGTTATATATACATGCGAAACAAGTATTTTTAATGGAAGAACTGAATTTGCTTTATTATTATTATTATTATTAAAGTGACACTATATATATATATATATATATATGTATGTATGTATGTATATGTTAGAATATAAGTGATGAAACTTAGTGACAACATTTTCAACATGTCCTATCTCTCTGCAGTTGATGGCTTTTGACCTTTCTTCGGATGGTAACGAGCAGTCGAGGTTTACATTTCTTGGCAATCAAGCTTTTGCGCTCCCTCTTTCTGAGAAAGAAGAAAGCAGCCGAGGTCAAAGAATTAGTAAGCGTTTGGACTTCGAATCAGCAGATGAGGAGGCAGTCGATCTACATGAAGACAGGGCAAGGGAAGCGCGACTTCGTCTTCTTCTTCTTGCCGGTTTCTAATTGACTTGTGGTTGTGCGGTCGTTTGACTTTTTGATGATACATGCACTCCTGTGGATCAACTTTCAACAACAGTTTTCCTGGAAGCTTTCTCAGCTGCATATAGAAGCATTGGCTCACAACGACAAGGACTATTCGTCATCTGACACATATTTCCATGGAGAGATTGTTCCATAGGAAAGCATGCTTTTCAATTTTTTATTATCATGTTCTAATCAACAACTAAAAACGCTTCATCAATACTCCCATCAAGTTTCTCCAATGATCACAAAGGTACTTCTATCGATCATAGCACGAGCAAATCTTGCGTATTCTTTCATGTACAGTTAGCTTAAGAGCTTACAAATATATACGAGAAAACACTAATACAAACTACAGTGGTGGCATGCAAGAACACGAGTCTATCCTAAGTTGACTTTGTGAGAGAAATGCTTAGCAGCGGCAACCATCGCTGCGTCCGGCGCAGCCGATCCCGCCGGTTTTACTCCCTTTGCATGATTGGTGCGGAAGAAGCATCGGAACCACGACGCCAACGCCGACAGGAATGAGTTCTTATGGCCTTCGTTGCTGATCTCCATGACTAGCTTTTGGTTTGGCCCAACACACGAAGATGAACTCGGCGACGGGAGGAGACTGAAGTGTAGTAACTCGAGGAAGAATGCTTTGTACAGATCGAGTTTTTATAGGGGAAGGGAATGTTTGCGTTGCTTGGTGATCAAGTTTTTAGTAGGAAGACTCAGCATTTGGAGTTCATTGTATGAGAGGAGGCGAGCACAAAGAAAGTGAAATCGGTGTTGACTGTTTCTTGCAGGTTTCACAGATGGCGTGCAGCAACGCAGCGAAAGTGGCGTGTTGAAGATGCCATCGTTCTTTGATGAGGAAGTCACGCGGAGCAAATGATGCATGGCTTAGTCTGGATTGCTCGGCTGCTTGACCAAAGCATCTGCTGACTGTTGTTTCCTTTGAAGCTTTGTCAATTTCATGCATTCAGAGAGCCCCTTTTTTCTTTATGGTTATTAATTAGCTTGATAGTTCAAGTAGTAACGCATGTCTGCGGCTAGTGGAAAAAAAAAAAAGTAGTAAATCTTAGTACCTTCTAACTGGTAGTTAGATATTAAAAATAGATAAGAAGAAGAGATAGTTCTATTATTTTATAAAGAAAAAGTCGGACAAGACTAAATTTTCTATCTTTCATTTAAAACTCTTTCAAAAAGTTTATATGTTTTATGATCAGGGTTTATATAATCTCATAGATATATTATATTAATTATTTTTAAAATAAATCATTCTTTTTCAAGAAATCCTTTTAAGAAACAATAGTCAATATTGGTTTGTCCTTCTATAAGCATTTAATCTATTTCTCCTCTTAATGTAATAAACCTCTCACTTGATGCGATGAATCTTTTTATCATACTTTAATAAGTTTAATTTTAGTATTCTCACCCCTTAAACTTATTATATCTAATATGTCATTTTTTTAATTATTAAAATATTTTAAATTTAAGAGGTTTTACGAGCATATTGATTATAGAGAATGAATGACGAGAAAAAGAATAGGTTTAAGTGAAACATATCATTTCCTAGTATAAAATTATCATAGGAGATATGATATGCTTAGCGCTAGAAAGATAAAATGCAATTTGAGGAGCTCACTTAGACCTTTTTGTCGGTATGGACTGCTACTATGCACTTGGTACTTACCTTACTAAGTGGTAGAACCTTGCATCTTTTCTACTCCGCGTTCGCACAAGCCGTTAGGGAGGGTTAGCAAAAACATTTGAAGTTACAATGTTATTAATTCATCCGCTATGAATGAGTGGGCTTAAAGAATGGTTAGATTTTATTGTCCTTTATAATTGGATAAGATATATAATATAACTAATTAAATTTTGATGATATATATTAACCAATAGAAAAGAAGTCCATATTAAAATAGAATTCCTTAGGGATGATACCTTAGATGGGAGGAACTCTCATAATAAGTTATCATAGACCCTTTGCTCTTACTTATAAATAGACAAGATCTCTAGGGACAGGATAATAGAGGTTGCGCAACTGATAGGGATTATAGTCTCTCTCTTAACTCTTCTCCCTAACCATCAATCTAAGTGGTACTATGAAAGGATAGGAAGAGAGGAGAAGGATCTAGTCCTCTTTGTAAATTAATTGGGATCTTGGATCTAAAGACGGTGCCTTTACAGATCACACAAAGATCTATTTTTCATATGACATCAAAAAGTACGTATCGTAAAACCATATCTAATTTTATTTAATTTCAATCTTAGCATAAAAGATTTTTTTCATATCATATTATAGATTTTATGTTTACAATTGGTATCAAAACATAGGTTCTTGAGATCAAATGTACTAGATCTATTATTTTTGTTTACGATGCTTGAATGATCTATATTTCATCGATCTGTATTCCTATCTATTTTGTTTTATTGTCTACTGCTAGTAATGTTAGATTTGTTGTAAACACGATCTCCATGAATGTGAAGCAAATGGACGTCACCGATCTTGTTACGTACGACCAACAAATCTGCTGGCGATAGAGGCTACACCGGGCAACGTGCACGCCACAGCAGTAGTTGCAATAGGCGGTAGTCACATGTAAGCAACACACACACGGGAGCATCACATCGCCTATGCGGTGGTCGCACGAGGGCAGACAACCGCCTAAGCGACAGTCGCACGTGGATAGGTCGAGCCCAAGCGGTAGCCACGTGCAAGCACAGGCCGCACCCAAGTGGCGGCCACACGTGGGCAGGAACCGTGGTCAACCATGCGCAAGCAGTATCAACCATGCGTAGGTGACGACAGCCTTGCGGTAGTCGTGCACGCGCAGGCAACGATGGCACAGGTAGTAGGGTTTCTAACATATTTACAGTTTTTCCTTCGAAGCTAGGTTTTTATCAAATTATAATTCCATCCTTTATAAATTTCGTAATTTCAATTTATATCTTGTCAACATATTTACAGTTTTACCTTATGAAATTGAGAATTCTAATTTATATCATCAATTAGAAAATTGATAAATATGATTTATTATAATTATGTTTGAATTTGATCATGATTATATTTATGTTTGGATTTAATTTTTTATTAAAAATATAAATTATGATTTACATTTATAATTTTCTCATATGAATCGTTGATTATATTTTTACATGTGATAAATAAAATCTAATTATTGTTTTGGATATTCATTTGGTTAATCACATGTATATATTTAAAATTATAAAATAATATTCATCTTTCAATGATTTATATGTTATCATGATTATCATATGTACTTTTTCTTTTGTTGATTAATATTCAATAATTATTATGGTTGTTATTTTATCATTGAATTGCTTAACATAAATTAAATTAAAAAAAATTTGATGAATATTATTTGTAAATCATCTCCTTAAGTTTTATCTGACTTATAGTTACCAAAATGTCTTGGGATGATAGACTTTTATGATATGAATTATAATAAAAGTTTTATCATTCATAGGACATTTTAAATTATATTTATATTATTGTATTGGTCTTGTAGACACCAAAGTGACTTAGACTAATAACTTATAAACTAATATTAAGGGATTAGTCCTAACTGATATTAAAGAAATAATATTCATAATGATATACATAATTTTAGATTTTTTTTCTTATCTTTTTGTGAGCCTTTATTTATGAACTTAAAGAGAACCCATTAATTGTTCTAAATCTTTAGAATCGAAAGCAATAAAATCAAACTTTGAATCTTGAGATCTTAGTATTTTTTTTCTATTACTTTTTATCACTTAATTGTTTACCATTTTATCTCGAACAATAGAAATAACTTTTAAGAAATAATTAAAAATAGATTCATAAGTATCTTGTTGTAATTTTTCAAACTTAACTTGTAAAACTTATGGACGAAACTTTTTTACCTTATCCACATCACTAAATGCTTTTTCTCATGTCTCTTTTGAAGTATTTGTAGAGCAATGATCTCGAATATTATATCATTAAGCTCTTAGTAGATCATGAACAATATTTTTTTCTCTTTCTTTATTCTCTATCTTTGAATTGTTCTTGCTTCTGTATTTATTACTCCATCTTTTATTAGACTTGGTTAAATAAATTCATCTTTTACAATCTTCCATATATATCTTGGGAGCCTAAAAATACCTTCATTTAGATGCACCATATATTATATTTTTTTTTTTGTCAATTAAGGGATCTGGAATTAGATAGTGTTCGGAGAAAAAGTCATAGCTTAACCTCTACTTTGATACTAAATATTAAAAATAAATAAAAAAGAGATATATTTATCACAGGAAGTGTATGAGAAAACTAAATCTTCTATCTTTCACTTAAAATTTTATACTACTTCAAAACTCTATATATTTTATGACTCAATATATGGAGTTTATATAGTCTCCACAGAAATATTATACTAATTATTTTTAAAATAAATTATCTTTTTTAAGAAACCTTTCTCAGAGTTTGTTTTTCTCTGGATATTTAATCCATTTATTCTCTTGATACAATAAACGTTTCTCTTGTGCGATAAATCTCTGGTTAGTAGTCTTCTCAACGCGGCGACCTCCATGGATCGCTTATCATCCGGCTTCAAGCAACTCCTTTTCAAGACTAAAACCTCTCCCGCAGCTCTCAAGCGCCCGAGAGGAAGTTGTGGAGGAAGGAGAGCAAAACCAAGAAGATAAACCTTGGGGTGGCAGTGGTGGAGTGTGCTTGGAAGCTACTGACGACATGAACGGAAGTAGCTTATTTTTTAAGAAAAATTCCACCCCTACCCTCTATCATCTAATAATAATAATTTTTATTTATTTTTTTCTTATAATAATTATTATTCTTATAATAATAATAATAATAATAATAATAATAATAATAATAATAATAATAATATTCACAACATCATTATTATTCATGATCTTTCTAAAAATTAATAAATTAATATTTTATTATTTACAACTCCTCTAATTCATTTTTTACCTACTTTTTTTTTCTTTTCTGGTGCATTATAATGACATTGACTTTCCCTTCTTCTTCTTCCATTTTCATATTATTTCATTTCACCATTTATCTATTTTTATCATTTTATGTATCATCGATGATTAAGAAATAGCGGGGAAGAAAAAAATTAAAAAAATGATAGATAAGGAGTGAGAAGATTTTATTAGAATTAAGTGTTATATATATATGTATATATATATATATATATGTAAATATATATATGTATGTATATATATATATGTATATATATATATGTATGTATATATATATATATATATATATATATATATATATATATATATATATATATATATATATATGTATATATATATATATATGTATGTATATATATATATATGTATGTATATATATATATGTATATATGTATATGTATGTATATATATATGTATGTATATATATATATATATATATATGTATATATATATATATATATGTGTGTGTATATATGTATATATATAAAGGGATAACCTAGGAATATTAAAAAAATTATTATAGGATTGTAAATAACAAATGTAAATCTTAATCTCCTAAAAAATAAAAAAACACTGGGATGAATTTTGTTTAAAAATAGAATTTTCTAGAAAAGTATCATTTTAACATCATTTTTTTAATCTAAGTTTTGAAATATCCCCTGTCACCTACCCCCATTTTATCTCTTTTTTACTTTTTTTTAAAAATCAATCCATTGAGTGGATCGATGAATTTACAGTGTTTTTTATATTATGTTAAAATATTTTCAGTAAATCTAAAAATATTATAATATAGAATAAAAACGCTGTGTTATATTTTTTTGGTATGATTAAGATAAAAAATAAAGTCTTATAGAATTTTTTTATGATGTTATAGTTTTTCTAATATTACTAAAAATACGATAACATAATATAAAAATACTAAAAGCATAATATTTTCATAAAATTTATAAAAATTATTATATTATAATATTTTTATACCACGTTATATTATTTCTGAACTGGTTTACCGATCCATTATAAAAAGAAGAAAAAAAGATAACATTGTTTGAGAATTCAATAAATCAGTGGTGGAAAAGCTGAGTTTTTTTTCAAGAATTTATCCAAAATATTATATAATTTGTTAATTATATTAGAGATTAAAACATATTTAATCAAAGGACTCCAACTATGAGAAGCAGCTAATTGTCTTAGATATTACTACAAATCTGAGAATCAATAATGCGAGTGAAAACAGAAAGAAAGGCCATAAAATTAATATGGGTAAAAAAGTCAAAATAAATAATTTATTTTTAGTCCTTAAAAGTTTTCTTAATCTCTTTCACGCGCAGAAGAAATAAAACATGGAAAAAAATTCATTAGCTTATCCTTTTTTTTATTGAGTCATAAAAAATTTCAATAAAATGAAGATTAATGACAACGATGTGGTTGACTTAATGTAATTTTAATTCAAGAAACTTTTTAAATTTTCGGAAAATAATAATTTCCAATCCCTCTTGTTTATTAATGAGAAAGAAGCATCCTATTATTTATTTATATATATATACTTTTAATTTGTGATGAGTCATTGCAGTCTTGCAAATATTTAGAAAACAAGGAAATTGTCGATCTAAAAGTACATAATGCGGTAATCTTCTATACTTTTGTGAGATACATATACATTTTTGATGGATTATGAACAATAAGTTTTATAACTCAATCACATCACCTAAAAATGCTGAGAAATACAAGCTACAGTCGCATGAAAGATACACAAAACTAGCCTAAGTTGACTTTGTGAGAGAAATGCTTAGCAGCGGCGACCATCGCTGCATCTGGCCCGGCGGGCGGGGCAGCCGATCCCCGCTTCACTCCATGATCGTGATCGGTCAGGAAGAAGCGTCGGAACCACGACCACAGTGGCTTACTGCCCATTCTGCTGCTCCCCATCACTTGCTTCGGGTTTAGGCAAGCACAAGAAGAACAACTTGGGGACAAATGGAGGCTCGACACAGGGAAGAATGCGTCGTAGGTGGAGAGTTGATGGCTTTCTATCGTAGTTCGGATGCTAACGAGCAACATATATTTATAGGGAGAGGAATGGTTTATGTTGCTTGGTGATCAAGTTTTTTACGCTGCTTCTTTCTGAGAAAGAACTTGGAATCGAGTTCAAGGAATCTGTAAAGCTTTTGGACTGCTTGACCAAGGTTCATGCCGTCAAATAACATATTGCTTTCTTGGAAGCTGCTGCATAAACTTGACCCAGCTATGGTGGAGGAGATTCCTGGGGAATAGAAAGGTCTTCTCTCAAAATATTAATTAGAAATATAATTATTTACAGTTTTCGTTTGTAGTGATAAGTGAGATAGAGGAGGAAGCCGTTAAGCCACTAACTTGCAAATCATCTTAAAGACGCTATAATTTAGTTATATATACATGCTAAACAAGTATTTTTAATGGAAGAACTGAATTTTCTCTATTATTATTATTATTAAAGTGACACTATATATATGTATATATATATATATGTATGTATATATATATGTATATATATATGTATGTATATATATATATGTGTATATATATATACACATATATATATACATATATATATATACATATATATATATATATATATATATATATATATATATATATAAGTGTATATATGTTAGAATATAAGTGATGAAACTTATCGACAATATTTTCAACAAGGAAATCTTATCTTCTATCATGCCATCGCAAGATGGTGCTCCTATCAAGGATACCAATCTTGGATCGATGCAAATAATGGTTTACGAGCGAGAGGCTTCGTGAGTAGAGCAAATCGCTGCTGCTATGATTACTATTGTTATGAGGGCACAAGCGTTCCTTTCGTTCCCCTTAAGTTTGTCCTTCGTTCTCCTTAAGTCCATTGACTGTTGGCAGATCAACGAAGACTATCGCGGTGAGGAAGATGGCCGAAGGCAAGGGTGAAGCTTTGCTTTTCTCAACGACGTTGGTCGCTGGTCGAAGACAAGAACGAAGTTTCGCTTTTCTCACTACTCTAATAATATGATAAAAATAATAGAATATAAGAATAATTATTAAAGAAATTTTATTGAATAAGTTTTATCTTAAATTCATTAACATGTCCCTCTCCTATTTATATAGATTATATCCCTCTCGTTTATATAGATTAGGAAGAAGGTTGACACTTATTTCCATATAGAGATTGTTCTACGAGGAAAAGGCATGCTTTTCAATTTTTTTATTATCATGTTCTAATCGACGACTAAAAAAGCTTCATTGTTTGCGTTGCTTGGTGGTCAAGTTTTTAGTTGGAAGACTCAGCATTTGGACTTAAACGTAGGAGAAGAGGCGTCAGTCAAAATATATGAGGCGAGCACAAACAAAGTGAAATCGGTGTTGGTTGTTTCTTGCTGGCTTCACAGATGGCGTGCAGCGACGCGCGAAGGCGGCTTGTTGAAGTTGCCATCGTTCTTTGATGAGGAAGTCACGCGGAGCAAATGATGAATGGCTTAGTCTGGATTGCTCGGCTGCTTGACCAAAGCATCTGTTGACTGTTGTTTCCTCCGAAGCCTTGTCAATTTCATGCATTCAAAGAGCCCCTTTTTTTTCTTTTCTAGAGAAGATAATTCTGGAAAGTATAAACTAACTTTTTTCTTAGAAAAAAATAAGAGATTTTGTTGATAATATGACAAATGCATAGAGAATGAATGACGAGAAAACGAATGAGGTAAAGTGGTAGAACCTTGCGTCTTTTCTACTCCGCGTTCGCACTGTACAATGTTATTTCTTCATCCGCTGTGAATGGACAGCTGAAGGAATCATATCTTATATCTTTGAATCTACTTTGAAGGCAGGAAGCAAGAACTCTCAACTCTCTCTTCAAAGAGCGAAGCTCCATTCCTTCCCTGGGTGGAGGAGCAGTAGAATCAGTCATTGGAGCCTTGTCTTGTTCTCTTTCCAGTGCTTCATCCAATACAGTCATTGGGAGCGTAGAAAATAGCCAACCCAGTCAGACAGTCTAATAGCACGATACCACCACAGCTCCTCTTATGGAGATTCCATATATCCCTTGTCGACAAGAGATTTTCCAATGATTGATAATTGTCTTTGTCTGTCCCAATGGTCAGTCTCGTCCGCTGGCTTTATTCTTTCTTTAAACCACCTTCTCTTGATGTAGATAATAGCTTTTTAAAGAAATACTAAAGTCACTCTATCTTATCTAATGGAAAACTTCGAGTTCATCCGTTAACTTTCCAGGCATATCTTCCTTCGTTAATAGAAAGTGCAGTACTTGTCTGAGGAGTCCTGAGATTGTAGGTCGATTGGTGTCTAGAAAAGAACCTTTTCGCCAAACAAGGAGTAAGAGCCACCGAGCCTCTGTTACTAATTGGCTTGATAGTTCATGCAGCAATGGCGATTTCCTATCTGTGGTAGTCAAGCATGTTTGCGGTAGAGGAGAAGAGCAGTAAATCTTAGTGCCCCGTAAGCATTTATAAATTTTTTCATAGCTAATACTTCTTTACAACTAATCGTGTCTTATATTTCTCTACCTCCTCTTATATGCATTTCCTTTTATTTTGAAGATCCACTTAACATTGATCATTTGGTAGTCTTTTGGAAGTGTAGTAAGCCCTCGTATATCATTTTTGTTAATAGCACGAATCTCCTTATTTATAGTTTGTAGTCATTTCTCTTCTTTGCAATATTCTTCGAATGATAATGGATTATCCTGCAAAAAGATAAAATAAAAAAAAATTATCATTATTAGTATCAACCTTTTGAGTCTCGTCATATAGCTCCTGAATCGTTCTTGTTCTTCTTATAATCAGACTTCTTAAATTATATGACTTAACCGATCTAGATGATAATTCAGGCAAAGACTCTTCGGTGTTTGCTTGTATTATATCACCCTCTTATGAAGATATAGTTTTCTTATTCTGCTCATTAATTTTTTCAATTCTAAATCTGTTATTTATCAAACTTTTTTCATATCATAACTTTGTTTATGATAGGATTGTAGAGTTTGTAATAATTGGAATTCTCATCATGCTCTAATAAGATGTATTTTTTACTGTCAACTTTAAGTTTTGTTCTTTTTTCTTTTAGTATCCTAGAAAATATAATACTTCAGAAAATTTTTAAAATTCGAGAACACCATTTTGTTGAGGTGTGTATAACATAGTGAATTAATATAAAATTCTATTATTTCTTAAAAAAATTTAAATTCATTAGATATGTTTTCACCACCTCTATATATTTTTAAATATTTAATCTTATAATCTCCTTATCTTTCAACCAAACCCGAATTTTCTAAAAAAAAAAATTTCCATTAACATATAAACTCAAGTTTTGTCATTACAATAATAAATGAATGTAAGAAAATACCTACTTTCTTCCACAAACATTTGAGTATACCAAATGTTTTTAATGGAAGAACTAAATTTACTGTTTTATTATTATTATTATTATTATTATTATTAAAGTGACACTATATATATACATAAGAGTATATATATGTTAGAATATAAGTGATGAAACTTATTGACAACATTTTCAACATGTCCTATCTCTCTGCAGTTGATGGCTTTTGACCTTTCTTTGGATGGTAACGAGCAGTCGAGGTTTACATTTCTTGGCGATCAAGTGTTTGCGCTCCCTCTTTCCTAGAAAGAAGAAAGCAGCCGAGGTCAAAGAATTAGTAAGCGATTGGACTTCGAAGCAGCAGATGAGGAGGCAGTCGATCTACATGAAGAGAGGGCAAGGGAAGCGCGACTTCGTCTTCTTCTTCTTGCCGGTTTCTAATTGACTTGTGGTTGTGCGGTCGTTTGACTTTTTGATGATACATGCACTCCTGTGGATCAACTTTCAACAACAGTTTTCCTGGAAGCTTTCTCAGCTGCATATAGAAGCATGGACTCACAACGACAAGGGCTATTCGTCATCTGACACATATTTCCTGGAGAGATTGTTCCATAGGAAAGCATGCTTTTCAATTTTTTATTGTCATGTTCTAATCAACGACTAAAAAAGCTTCATCAATACTCCCATCAAGTTTCTCCAATGATCACAAAGGTACTTCTATCGATCATAGCACGGGCAAATCTTGCGAATTCCTTCATGTACAGTTAGCTTAAGAGCTTACAAATATATACGAGAAAATACTAATACAAACTAGAGTGGTGGCATGCAAGAACACAAGTCTATCCTAAGTTGACTGTGTGAGAGAAATGCTTAGCAGCGGCAACCATCGCTGCGTCCGGCGCAGCCGATCCCGCCGGTTTTACTCCCTTTGCATGATTGGTGCGGAAGAAGCATCGGAACCACGACGCCAACGCCGACAGGAATGAGTTCTTATGGCCTTCGTTGCTGATCTCCATGACTAGCTTTTGGTTTGGCCCAACACACGAAGATGAACTCGGCGACGGGAGGAGACTGAAGTGTAGTAACTCGAGGAAGAATGCTTTGTACAGATCGAGTTTTTATAGGGGAAGGGAATGTTTGCGTTGCTTGGTGATCAAGTTTTTAGTAGGAAGACTCAGCATTTGGAGTTCATTGTATGAGAGGAGGCGAGCACAAAGAAAGTGAAATCGGTGTTGACTGTTTCTTGCAGGTTTCACAGATGGCGTGCAGCAACGCAGCGAAAGTGGCGTGTTGAAGATGCCATCGTTCTTTGATGAGGAAGTCACGCGGAACAAATGATGCGTCGCTAGTCTGGATTGCTCGGCTGCTTGACCAAAGCATCTGCTTGATCAAAGCATCTGCTGACTGTTGTTTCCTTCGAAGCTTTGTCAATTTCATGCATTCAAAGAGCCCCCTTTGTTTTTTCTTACTAGAAAAGATCTTCAAAAATTCTTTCTGTAGATTTGGATCTAATAAAATTTTCTTTTGAGGAAAACAAAAAAGATTAGAGCACAAGTTTTGTGAAGCATTGCCTTATCATCATCCATGAGATGTTGAGGCTGCACTTGATTGTACAGCCACATTCAACAAGCTCAGCAGCCTCATCACCAACAGTGGAGGAGGAGGAGGAGGATAACATGTCACAGTACTGTTGGAAAAAGAAGGTCCAAGCAGTCTCTCTCAGTGTTCATGTGCTTCACCAATCTTTAAGCAAAATGCATAATTAATTTCCATCACAAGAGGGCCAACTCACCTTCATAGGTTAGAGACTGGTTCCTTTCACCTCAGCATCACTTGCCTGCCCCCCCTTCCTACACCCTATAAACCTCTACTTCCTACCTTCCTTAAGTACTCATCATTTTGTTTGTGCCTTCAAGTTTTATGCTCACTCCTGATTGATCACCAAGCACAATCCTGAGCTTGCCTTTTGGTATTGAATCCATTACCAAAAATAAAAGAGAACAACACTGTAACACATAATTTTCACATCACAGTTGCACTTTTTCTTCTAAACATTATTGAGATGAACTATTATCTCAATCAATACCTTAGTTTAATCTCACCTAATATTATTAATTCAGTTTTAACACTTTAGTAACTTTATGTTACTGTATTGAGCTACCACTATATTATTATTAGTTTTTAAATTAAATAATTAAGATCAATGATTCAAACTCAACAAATTAATTCATTAATCATCTCTTTAGGTTGGATAATGATACTTATAATTTTAAAATTATTAGTAAAATAGATATTACAAAAATACTAATTTTAAATGAACCAGTCATCTGATAACAGATATATCAAGAAAATTTCAATCTTACTATTTTTCTCAAAATGATTTAAAAGAGTTTAAATGTTATTATGTTAATACTTTTATTCATTGTGAGCATAAAAATTAAGTATCATTAAAGATATTAGTTTATTTAACTGATAAAGACCTTAACATTTTATTATAAAATTCCATGCTCAAATTTTATTTTCACCATTTATCCCAAAAAAAAAAAGAAAACCTCATATATTAATCACTTGGATGGTGATTAATATATGAAGAAAAAAAAAACCTCATTGTTTATCCCCAAAAAATAAAAACCTTATATATTAATCACTTGGATGGTGGGACCCACATAAATTTATGAGCCCCCAAAATTGGGTGTAGCTAAATGCTACAATGCAGAATGCTCAATCATTCATGAAACCTTTAACGGGTGACGCGGTCTGGACCGCAAAGGCCGCAGAAACATCGAATATGTCCGCCATCATTTCAGGGGTGATTCAGTCAGCCAGTCCAGTAAATGGGTGTAATACGGAACCACGTACCTGCCGGCGTTCCCTAAGCTTTCAGATTACACGCGGCAGTGTTGTGTCTTCATCTCGGCGCGTAAGTATTTCCTCGTAAGATTTGGGCGTGTGGAATACATTCTTTAGACAATCAACCGAGGGCAGTTCAGTTCCGGTGATGAGGCGGTAACCTGACCTCATTAATCACCAATCTCTTGTCCCCACGTTGCTTGATATCATCCGTCGGATGATTCTCGCTCGCCAGTCCAACGGCTCCCTCTTCCTCCGTTTCCTTCCAGAGACTTCGAATCCAGATAGAGAAAAGGGGGCAAACGTTTGGCGTAATTAATATATGATTTATTACGGCTTAAAGCCTTAATCACGGGAGGGTTTAGTTGTCTTAACCACGGGCTTGTTTTGCAACTCCTAATAAAGGGCAAAGAAGATTGAAGACAGGCGAGAGAGTGGGAGAGGGAGAGGGAAAGAGCGAGTGGACTTGGAGGAGGAGCGCGATCCTCCGCCGTGGGATCGACAACCGGGTCGGATTCCCGCGTCGGGTCGCCGTGGAGCTGGTGGTTCGGTGAGATCGCAGCCGCTGGTGGGTTACTTCCGCCGCCTCTCGCGATCTCCCTTGCCAGTATGACGCTTGGTTCCTAGACGATTTCTTTTTACGATCTCCTCGTTTGGACGTTCTTGATGTCGCTAGGTGCCTCAGATCGTTTTTAGCTTTGGTTGTTTGGTTGATTCTTGCGGATTCTTGGACACGATGATGGGGTTTTCGGGGGCGATTTGGTCTCTGCCTAGGAATATTAGGGTTTTGGTTTCATCCGGCTACACCGAGACGATCGCTACTTAGATCGTCAGGTTTTATTACTTGAAATTAGCGGGCACGTTTTGGAACGGAAAGGTTTGGTTCTAAAGCAACCAAGAACCGGTGGAGTAAGCGTCGACTGTTGCTTCTTCTCGTATTTTGTTTTTGGGATATGATAATTTTCTTGATTTTTGGGGAAAAAGTGGCAAAGACTTTGCACGGTTTTCATTCTGGTTTGATGAGGTCCGTGGAATCTCTCAGTGAAGCATCAGCGCATTTTGATTGTTTGATTAACACTCCTAAATCTTGATCGTTATCTTTCAGCAACTGATCAAACAAATATCTCAGCATGGGGTCTTGGTCACTTGATTTGTTATGTTTATGTGTTTGGATGTCTCATTTGTTGCTTCTCATCGATTGTTATCCGGTTCTTGTTTATAGATATGCACTTTTTGTTTTTGTAGGAAACGACACTTATTTTGGAGAACATTTGGGTGCAAATGGATTAGTTTTATGCTAATGCTTCAAAACAAATGTTATATGGAGAATCTTGTTTTATTGCATATTGGACTGGCAACTTCTTAGCGCTATTTTTCTTGGGTATCTTTAGTTTCTATAATATTGTCATGACTAGAAACGAAGTAGTAAAGTTGATGTCCTGTCTTGGCTTTTGTCCCTTTTTCGTAGCGGCCAATCGTTCATACTATTTATTGTTGACCTCCAGTCTGTCTATTGCTTTGGTAATTTTATGCTAATGCTTCAAAACAAATGTTATACGGAGAATCTTGTTTTATTGCATATTGGATTGGCAACTTCTTAGCGCTATTTTTCTTTGGTGTCTTTAGTTTCTATAATATTGTCATGACTAGAAACGAAGTAGTAAAGTTGAAGTCCTGTCTTGGTTTTTGTCCCTTTTTCGTAGCCGCCAATTGTTCATACTATTTATTGTTGATCTCCAGTCTGTCTATTGCTTTGGTAATTTTATGTTATTCGTCTGGTTCACGATTGCTTATTTCACTTGCGAATATACATGCTATGAATTGCTTGAATTTTCCAAAGATTAGATGTGATGAATCGGTAATTACTTTTCTATCGTAAGTTGGTTTTATTGTTTCAGTGCTTACAAGTAGAACACTTTGTTGACAGGTCCTGATTCCTTCATATCAGCCTAATGGCCAATAAGATGGGTTTTCCAATGTAGGGTGGTCGCTCATCTTCCCACAGACCTACTGCTTTCTAGTTTTTGTTCAAGGTCTGCTGGTCCAGTATTACTTTCTCACTTAATGATCGATCCTGTACTGCACCTTCTCTCTATAACCGCGTCAGCCTCCGTGTGTGGCGTGTGCTCAAGAGAGAAGAAGAGAAAGAAGAAAATCATCTGTTTGGCCGAAGTATCTGTTGTTGATAACTGTGGATCCTACTTATTCCATGTCGCCTAACTTGGACAGCCCCATTAAGACCCAGATGGCAGTTTCCGTCTTAACCCACACCCTTAACTACGAGTACCATCGGAGCAACCAAAGTGAAGGAAAACCAAGTGGACGAAGGCGTGTGTTCGTTCAAACTGAAACTGGATGTGTATTGGGTATTGAACTGGATCGTGCGGATAATGCTCATACTGTGAAGAGAAGGTTACAGATTGCTCTTAATGTACCTACCGATGAGAGCTCGCTCACTTTTGGTGACCTTGTGTTGAAAAATGATCTCAGTGCTGTCCGGAATGATTCACCATTGCTTCTTACCAGGAATTCCATGCATAGAAGTTCCTCCACTCCGTGCCTCTCTCCTACTGGAAAGGACATCCACCAGCAAAGGGATCGGAGTGGCCCAATCGAAGTTTTAGTGTGCTCTAGCCGCTGCTCTCGAACAAGACAGCTGGTCAAGGATGTTGTGAAGGCTATTAAAAATGGCGTTGCTCCTTTACCGGTTCACAGTGGGCTTGGTGGTGCCTACTACTTCAGGAACACCAAAGGTGAGAGTGTTGCAATTGTGAAGCCCACAGATGAGGAACCATTTGCACCGAATAATCCTAAAGGTTTCACTGGGAAGGCCCTTGGACAACCAGGCTTGAAAAGGTCTGTGCGGGTTGGTGAGACTGGATTCAGGGAAGTTGCTGCATACCTCCTGGATTATGATCATTTTGCCAATGTCCCCCCCACGGTCCTTGTCAAGATCACTCATTCGGTTTTCCATGTGAATGAAGGTGTTAACTCTAATACTAGCGGCAAGGCTGTTGACAGGAAGCGGAGTGCAGTCAGCAAGATAGCATCCTTTCAACAATTTATTCCTCATGACTACGATGCTAGTGACCATGGGACGTCCAGTTTCCCTGTTGCAGCTATACACAGGATTGGTATCCTCGATATTAGAATTTTTAATACTGACAGGCATGCTGGAAACCTCTTGGTGAGGAAACTTGAAGGGGCAACTGGTAGATTTGGGGCTCAGACAGAACTTATTCCAATCGATCATGGTCTCTGCTTGCCGGAGAGTTTGGATGATCCATATTTTGAGTGGATCCACTGGCCACAGGCATCAATCCCTTTCTGTGAGGATGAGCTTAAGTATATTGCAAACCTTGATCCGGTGAAAGATTCTGAGATGCTTCGTATGGAGCTGCCCATGATCCGCGAAGCATGCCTTAGAGTTTTGATCCTGTCAACAATTTTTCTCAAGGAAGCAGCTGCATTTGGGCTTTGCCTTGCAGAGATTGGTGAGATGATGAGCAGGGAATTCAGGGGAATGGAAGAGGCGCCAAGCGAACTGGAAGTTGTGTGCATTGAGGCAAGACGGCTGATAGCAGAAAAAGTGGTCATTTCTCCAGTAATCAGTCCAAATTATGATGACACAATTCAGTTTGATATTGACTATGAGGAAGCTGATCCGGTGATGCCGAAATCTCCATCTTTCAATTTTGGATCCAGAGGAAGAATCTCCAGAAACCCGCTGTCAAGATTAGAAGAGAGCTTGGAGGAGCAGGAGGAAGATGATGAGAACATTGAGCACAATATGGAGGATACTACTTACTGCTCGGATGCCCGTGAGTGGCCTCCACATGCCTCAAGACTGTCCGCTTCTTTGAAGACCATGACTCTTGCTGGGAATAGTCAGAACTATGTGGCTGGTGTTCCAAGAGCTAATTGTACCACTGGTAGAAATAGCGGTGGTGCCAGTGGGCTTCAGGGTAGGAATAGTAGGAGTGCGAACGAACAGCTGCCTGCAAGTGTGAGCTTCGTGAAGCTGGCTAACATGGGAGAAGAGGAGTGGTCAGCATTTCTTGAGAAGTTCCAGGAGCTGCTGCAAGGTGCATTCCGTAGCCGGAAGTGTGGTGCCACTGGCCAGAGGCTCAAGCAGAGGTTGGGCAGTTCTTGTCAGTTTTGAGTGTAGAAGATAGGTATGGAGAGTTGAGAGAGGTTGTTTTTACAGCGGTTGACTATGAGCCCTTATCTAGTAGGTGTAACGAAGGGAGAAGGTGGCTGTAAGAATAAGATTGTTGTGTAGTAGTATTATGTTTGAGAGGATGTGACGGAGGTGAAACTCGAGTCTGTGCCGCCGCCTCTGTATATATATGTTTTATGGTTGAAGAAGGTAGGTAGTGTGATGGCCTGCCTGTATGTATGTTATTATGTTCCTAAAGAAAACACTCGGCAGCAATAAGAAAACTCAGTTCGGTGGGTAATGTAAATTTGCTGATGTCTTCTTCTCTGCATTATTAGCATGTTTATTACAATGAATCGTTGCCTTTTTTTCTTATTCACTGCTATTTCTGATGTGATCACAGATGATGCGGATCAAGCCCTGGTATATATACAAAAGGTAATCAAGTTTGTAATGTACTGTTTTGTGATTCTCAAGTAAGGAGGACTTGAATACCGAAACATGCACGCATGATGATGATGATGATACGTGAGAAGGTGAGAGGCACTTGCCTCTAAACTTCATCAGGTGCGGAGGGAGTCCTCTCTCTTTTTAAACACGTGTTGTTTTTTGAGTTCTTAGCTACGGCTGTGTATGATTTAGCTTTTCTTACCCGTAATTCAAATCAGAATGTTGTTACTAGTTTAAGTTGATCGAGAATGTCGGCCATCGTAACCAGAGCATCTCTGCGTCAAGATGAAGTTAAGAGAGTTCGGAAGATGTCGACAATGGGTGATGATGTATCCTTGTGACTTAATGTCCTGGACGGATCGATGTTACCAAAATATAATAATAATAATAATAATAATAATAATAATAATAATAATAATAAATAATAATAATAATAATAATAATAATCTCTCTGTGTGTGTCAGGAAATTTGTCGTGTCATGTGCCTCCATCATTAATAAAACCCTGCTCTCATGTGTCTTTCTTTTTCGTCTTCAGGAAACATCCATGTTGAGTCGGGATCAAGGCACAGAAGGACTGGAAGATGGTGGAAGCCCACCTCCCATCCTCAGCTGCATCTCTATGATTGATGCTGAACACTTAAGGCACAACCCATGTCGCGTGTTCCCCTGTGATCATGTGTTTGCACTTGCACCACCATGCGAGGAGCCAAGTGGCGTACTTTCTTAAGCCAGAAAGGGTGGTTGGGTTGGTGGCAGCGACATGGAAAGTGGAGAGAGTATGAGGTAAGCTTCGCCATCACGAAGCTGTAGGTTACCGAGTCGGGCACGTCGTGGATGTTCCCCTTTCTTCCTTATCTTAATGAGAGTAGGTGGTGAGTCAGTTTCAGGTGGAGCTGCTGCTGCTGCTGCTGCTGCAGCTGCTACGACTCGAAGATAAGAAGAAGACAGATGGTAGGAGTTGACAGTCGATGATGGGGACTGCCTGCCTGGCTGGGACCTGCTGTGCCGATACATTAAGCACGAGGAAGTTGCATTTGCTCAAACCACACCCAACATAGTAAGTACATCATGAGACATGATTCGTTGTTTTTATACACGCATAATGCTTCTTCTTATTGATCATGAGACATCTAGTCTTAGGTTAGTCTAGTTTGGGCATATTTAGGTTGACTTAAGACTTCTGTGAGTCTAGCTTGGGTTTTCTTTTAATTTTCTTACCTTTTTGGATTTTTTTTTTGTCCATATTGTTAATTCCTATTTTAGGTCATATTTACACTTTTTTTTTAATTAAAATCTTTAGTTTGAGTCCCCTATCATGGACACAGATAAATTTGGAAGAGTTTAAGCTATTAGGGTCATGTTTGAACATTCCACACATTTCTTTTGGATAGAATTTTTGGTGACATATGACATTTACTATCATCTCTTCAGATAAAATTTTAGGAAGATGAGTGTTAGTCTAATTGAAAAATCTTCCTACATGAACATCTTATGAGTCTATATACAATCATAACTTGCATAAATGAAATTATGTGTTTTGAAGAGTATGGCCTAGTTGTCCTATCCCTATCTTACTTTACTTCTCTAAGATGATATTCTTATTTATTAGTTTATTTATTTTCCTTTTATGATCTTGATTGAGGATATGTGTGTGTGAGTCTAATCAACTGGGTTGCCTACATGAGACATAGGAGAGAGAGTGTGCCCAGATTTACTTGATTTATTTATGTTCTGACACAATCAAATGGTTAGGTTAACATGATTATCTAGCTGTCTAATTGTTCCAAAATAGCTTTCTGCCTGATTTCGTGGCTTTCACTCATGTATTAATTCAGATTGATGCCAGTAGTAATTTTATCTCACTAAAACAAACTTAAACCATAATAGAAGACATTTTCAGTTTATGTTAGCAAACTCATTCATGCAATTTCAGTCCAAAAACTGAGCAGTATACCTCTGTTGGTAACTCTTTTTTCCTTGGATTGAATTACCTGCAAGCGCCTTAACAGCTACCAATTCACCTGTTGGAATTGTAGCTTGATATAATGGCCCAAAAGATTGTTGTCCTAAAACTGTTGTAAAGTTCTGTGTGGCTCTCTGGATATCCCCAGCACATATTAACCATCTGCATGAAGTTAGATAACTATATCCCATTGCTTAAACAAGAGACTATTTGATGCGTCAGGTAAGCCAATGCTATCAAAAGAAAATTTGACTCCAAGAAGAATTTCAATCATATATCCTTAAGAATGTGTAAGCCATGGAAAAGCAAATCAACTCTAGTTAAGACTCTGGATTACAGTCTTTCAATCATGCAACACAGAATTAAGATATGGTTCTTTGCTATTAAGAATCTGTTCTAAAGCTGAGATGTATTTAGATCTATACATCAACTTAAATCATGACTGAGATGTGTCCGATTGAAGGAGAGCACATCCTTACTTGGTTCACTCACTAAGTCCCTGGATAACATATAGACAAATGTATTGTCTTCTTTACATTATTGCTAACATAACCATGTATAGATTTCCTTAATCTTGTAAACTGAATTAATACATTATTGTCAGCATACTCCTTTACATTGCTGACTAATATGTAGAATGAGAATACTCCTTTACATTAATTTTAACATAACCATGTAGAGATTTCCTTAATCTTGTAAACTGAATGTGACTATATAACATCTCCTGTGAGGGATTAATAATGAAGTTTAGAAGACTTTAGTCTTCATACTAAGGACAAAGAGATATCAAGGTCCATATATATAAAAGGTAGATATACAACAAATGGTACTATGCTGCGGTTGAAGTATTCAACCAGTATTTTGCAACTTGTGTGTTTTAAATCTTGATCTGATACTAAATCGATCCTTAGCCAGATTGTTATGGCACCAATATACCAAACATTATATCAGCAATGTCAATCAATCACTTAAAATAAAAACAAAGTATAATATCAAGCAGATTGTTTTAAATTAGGCTATCATGGAAACAGCCTCTTCAAATATTTAAATATTTAAGGCTGTATACATTGACCTACCTAGACCCTGCATTGGCGGAAACCTCATGTATTGAGTACACCCTTTTTTTAAACAATATAGGATTTGATATACCGTTATTAATTCCTGATCAGTCGGGAATATATCAGAGGGGGTATGTACTGCTTGGTCCGACTGAGTATTTAGAACCATGCTTGAAACAACTTGACATAGTTGGACATGCATGAAGGTAGCATGCAAATAGATTTATCATTGGGCCTCTCATTTAACAACTTTGACAAATTCTATCAATAAAAAGAATATCTGAACATCTTCTATAATTTTTTTCTGCTACTGCAGAAGAATACTAAATATTCCTCCATTCTTGTCCAAGAACTATTCAAAAACATTTTTTTATAAAAGATTATTTAGGTGGATCAGATCGCACCAAAATTCTTGAGTTATGTGTTTTCAGACAGAATTTAGTATGGGACACCCAACATATGTCAATCCCACACGTGCCATCTATGGAAACTTTGAAAGTTGATTTGATCCACCCAAGTCCTAAGTTCAGTAAATAATAGTAAATTCAAGAAAGACATTGGAGGTAAGTTTCCTAATCTGAAGTTGCCAGAGAATTTGTGAGTGCAAAATATTTAAGGGATAGTAGAGCTTTCATTCGGATATAAGTCACACATTAAAAAAAAAAAGGAAGACATTTCATCTTGGAAGTTAAGTGGTTAATCTCTTGGACTTCAGCTTAATAAATCCTATGTAACATAATCAATCTATTTTGAAAACCAATAAATTATTTAACGACAGCAGAAAATCAATAAATCACATACTTGTATGAATATCTTGGAACGCATGAGAGAGATGCAGAAAGGTCCTTGTTTTGTTGCAGATTCCAGTGTGCATTCCTCTTTGCCATGTATTGCAAGCCAGGATTAGTGTCAGAAACAGAGAGTGATGCACTTGAGTCAATGCTCATCTTAACGCCATTTGCACATATGGGAAGAGATGATACTCTTTCTTCATTCGGTTGGTGCTGTCCATGAGAATGCTTCTGGTAGAGCCTTATAACAATCAATGGAACATCTTGAAGTCTGGCTCAGCATTCCTTAGCACCTTTTGGTATTGAAAGCAATGGAACATCTTGAAGGCCTACAGTATAAGATGTCAAGCTTTCAATTAAAATGCTTAAGTAGGCCAAATCGACTTCTCGATATTTATTATTTTAGTATGAAGAAAATATGATGGATGTTTTTCTTATGAAGGAGGTCTATGGAATTTGCATCAAGGGTACCTCAAGAACATCCATCCATCTTGTGAATAAAAATGCATAAATCACAGAGTTTATTAACTAAATCATGTGGGCAGTTCAGATTAATTAAGGATCTACAGAATTTGCATCCTTAACTGAACTTATACATTCAATGTTGGTGAAGCAGATAAGCAACAATTTGACAGAATTATTATCCACAATAATGTCAAGGACGTGTTTCTGGCATGGTATTTAGGGTGATCTTTTTACTTGCTATTAATCTTGCATCATGTTGTAGATTGAAGATGAAATTCCAAGAAATACCCTATTTAATTTGCGCCACATGTTGTATGTTCCATCTACATTTCACCTCCACTACTCGTTCTTGAAATCAAGAACAAAAGAAACGGAAGCTGAGTTTGGGTTTTATCACTTCAATTCCAAAAAGATCGACGCCAAAGCGAAACCACAATGTCTGAAAAGAAAACAACAAAAGAACACGCTCCGCTTCGATTTTTATGCAAGAAAACTGCGCGCATTCTGAATTCAGCATCGAGAATGGCTTTCGAGAAATAAACGAAAGGTGGTTCTTGAAATCAACGGAACGAATCGACCAAAACAAGGGGTGGAAATCAAGAACCGCAGGAACCAGAGATTGCGCAGCGAAAAGCCTCACATCATTCAAAGAACGAACACATACCTCTCGGCACGAAGAAAAAGAAACCGGTTATGCATCTTGTGCATCAATCCGCTGATTGTTCTCATCCATTTGGCGACAACGAGCGCAACAGTGGACTGGATCGTCGAGAGAGATCGAGAGAGAGAGAGAGAGAGAGAGAGAAGTCGAGAAAAGAGGAACCGGGTCTGATGCGATCGCAGCTATCACGACATGCCTTCGGTGGGGCAGGCAAATGTTCCATCCCTGCCCTCTAAGCTACTGGAACCCACATATAATAGCCAATGAGAAGACACATCTGTCCGCCTTGTGGCTTAGACGAGGCAGGTGATACAGACCCTTGATGTACTTCCTTGTTGTGTTGGTGTTATTGGTGGGTACCGGTTGCTAAAATGAGATTGAGGGGACACTAGAACTGAACCTTCGAGTCCATTTCATTGACTTGACTTGGGAGAGTCAACTCTGTCGTCCAGAATCGTCATCAATTTTGTTTTATCCTTTATATATATATATATATATATATATATATATATATATATATATATATATATATATATATATATATATATATATATATTTATATTTCTGTAAAGTAGTTAATTACATGCAAAACATATGTGGATAATGCTATATAAAGATCCGAGGGAATTATTTCTATGACAAATTAACATGACATGGAAGCCTAGACACTCTCAGTTAATATTCAGATTGGTTAGTATGTTGTTGAATAGTGGTCTCTATTAAGACATTCTAATAGGTCTCATATTCCAGTTTACATGTTATATATGTCATTAATTGAATATATTTTTTTAATAAAAAAAGCCTACACACTTAATTGATTAATATTTTTTGGAATCCAAATTTGTAAGCAAACAAAACAAATCACACTGTACACTCACCATTGAAGGTTTATTGTAGTAAACTTGTAATGGATTTGTGTTCATAGGCTAATGATATATATACCCAATCCAATATAGTCTGCTAACTAATCAAACACTATACCTATCAACCATTATTAAAGTTCAACCCATACCATGGGAGCATCTGAAATCACACTAAGCAGTACTGCTAAGCTAGATCAATTGCTACCTTTCTCCACTGCAATCCAAGTAATTCTCACTATCAAGCTGGAGATTGAGATACTCAAGATTTGAGTAAAAACTTAGCATGGTTCTCTTTGGTTTTTCTTCTTTCAGATGTGTAGAAACTTGCTTTCTTGCATGTTAAGATTTTGTAGCACCTAAGAAAGCACATCTGAAAGCATCTTGTGGTACAAGATTACAGTTGAAGATTTGAAACAAGGCCTCAAGCTCATCTACTGCCAAAATTGTCCAAACCTATCAGTGCTTGGAAGCAAACAGGTAGGAAGGACTGAAGAGGCTTGTAGGCATTATTGACCACTCCTATATCCAAATATCTATTATGTGCTGATCAAAGAACAACTATGACCTAAGCCCTTTACAGTACCAAGCCAGCAGAGAGAGAGAGAGAGAGAGGCCATCTTCTGCCTAGGGCTTAGCATCAAGATGCTTCAAAGGAGTATCATTGTTGATGGGAGGCCTGCGGCGAGCCTTGGTTTGGTAGTCCTTGTGCAGCATGTTGAACATTTCAGTGACTGCATCCAGTTGTTTCTTAGGTTGAATTCTCTGGAATGGGTCATGGGATGATCCATGGGAGGCTGCTTGTGCTGTTGCCTTTGGCTTCACTGCCTCACCTGAACTCCCTTTTGTATGCTTTTTGACAGTGGTTTTTGGCCTTGGCTTAGGTATGCTAATTCTTCTGGAATCCTGAATCAGAAAATGAAAATGTTGCAAATATTTAGAGGTAGAATTAACATGTCTTTCTAATGTTTTCATGATTCTCTACACTTCAACAAAATATTTCTTGTGTGCTTACGTTTATGTGTGTGTGTGTGTGTGAGAGAGAGAGAGAGAGAGAGAGAGAGAGACCTTATCATGCATCTTTGTTGTTGAACCAAGTATCTTCTCTTCGGAGATCTTTGCCGGTCCTGCATCAAGAAATCCAGATACTTTAAATGGATCAAGAACTTATAATTCCTGTGCCCTATAACCCCATTCATGGAGCAACTACTTAAAATCTGTGTGCTAATCTCTGTTCCTTTTTTGAGACCAAGGATCATGATATATAAAGGATAGGAAATCTAAAAGGTTAACAAAGGAAAAGATATGCTAATCTTCTATTGATATCAGAATACCCGAATAAATATTCTTAATAATACAAATATTGAACAAAGACTCTGTTCATCATAAGCTTGAAGACATATGTGTTAGAAACAAACAGCTACTACTACTACTCCTTTAACCATTTCATACACATACACAGAGGCTTCTCTCCTGTTGTCGCTAAGACATGTATGAAGCAAAAATGGAAACAAAGTCTAAATCTACGGGTTAGTGAGCTCAAGAAAAGGAGTTGCAGTGGTGTCTTTGCCTTAGTTGTTCTTTGGGGGATGGGTTTTTGGGCCACGGTAGTCAGAGCTGAAAGGTATATGGCGAACCAGTTTGACCCTCGAGTGAAGACTTGTAACACTCTCTAAGTTCGTACCCCTCTTCCCTCCATGTTTACACTTTCCAGCATAAGGTTTTGCACCTGTTTCCACTGTGTCCTTCTTCTCCAACCTTTCTGCGCTCATCTTCCTTCCCCACAGCCATCTGCTCCTGCTTGTCGTGCTGCCAGGAAGTACTTCCTGTGAAGAAAACATTTCCGAAATCACTCTCCATCGTAGGGTATTCAAAAGTTCATGATGATCTAAGAAAGCAACCTCATCGATACCCATTGCACCACCATTCTTCTCCGTCAGTACTTCAACGACTGGAGAAAAGAGGAACCAAAGTAAGTATAGATGCATACCATTCCATGATCATCTATTCTAAGAGAGGAATGTAGCCTACCACTGCGAGCGCTTGCAATAGAGTCAGCAAGAGTAACCGAGCAGATCAAAAGCGCAAGAAAAAGGAACCTTAACCTTATGCACCCCATGTCCACAGAGACCTCTAAGGTGAGATTGCTCTAGAGATGTAAGAAGAGTAGCTACCCAGGATTCCAAACACATCCATCCTTCCCAGATATAACTCAGACAGTATGCTTTTGAAAACTGGTCCCTAACAATTAAATATGCCTTCGTCCCAGTTGGTACTTTGGAGCACTCAAACCGTGGAGCAAAGTTCAAAGCATGGAGAAGAAAAGTTGAACGTGGTTCTACGTATGCGTGGATGGAAGATAGGGGTGCTTAGAGCCTGTCTGCCGCCATGCATGCAACGATGAGAGGGTCGGAGTCTGGTGACCATGGCTTTTGCCTAGGGTTTTGGCCGAGTCTCTATCCATGTGTTCTTGGTCCCAATAGGTTTGACCGTGACCAACGTGGCTTATGAAGCCCTTACCAGTACACATGTCGATATTTAATTGCTTCTACTTCGAACAGTGTAGTTGATCAGTCAAAACCGTGGTTGGACTGACAAAGCAAGGCTCTGAAAGATTTGTTGATATCTAAGCTACATGGAAATATATTAAGGTCAAGATTCGTGCCCGGTAAACTAGGACACATCATTTCAGCCCATCCTGTCCGATATTGATTTCCTAATGACAGGTTCGTTTCGGCAGCCGAACTATGCGCAGATCAGGTTGCAGTGGCTTGAGAACATTGTTCCATCCTTTGCTTGTTGAAGATACCATCTGGGAAACCTATGGTAGGAGCTAACTATTAGAGAGAGAGAGAGAGAGAGTGAGAGAGTGAGACAGCAGCATCCTATAGGGGAGATCAACGAAGACATAGTGAAACAATCATCAAATCTTTGTTTATGATGGAGAACAGAAATGGGGAAGAAAGAGAAGTTGCTTGGCATGCCTTCTGATACATATACTAGAAATATTTGCAGAGAGAGGAAGAAACCTTCGAGTAAGATTTAAGTGTTTGCTTGAGAACCTGGAAACAGTGGAGGTTTGAGTTCTAGGGTTTAGTGAGGCGGATGAAGTGGGAAAACAAGAGGCTGAACACTGCAGCTCCTGGAATCACACACCCATGCATCTCTTTCATCGCAAGGAAGCTGTAACAAGCACTAGGGTTGAGGATTACTGCTGGGGAGTTTAAGAACACAGGCGCGTGCTGCCCAACTCTCCGCCGGTGGGCGTCTTTTGAGAAGCGTGTCAGCTGCTCACGAGTCGGTCACAGGAAGTCGCGTAGGAAATCGTGTAAGTTTGCCTTCCTTTCTTTCGGTGGGAGAACAGAAGGCTGTGTATGTTTGCGATCTGTCATTCCACGCGTCACAAGCTGGCCATGGAATGAAGCATCCACGTGATGTGTCGACCCTTCTCATCACATCACCATCTTTGCAGCTTCATCGGATCAGATCACCGGGCTTTCAGCGAATCAACTCGAAGGCAAAGGAGCTCTTCAGCTCACCACTCCCACAGCGATGGTCTCGAAGTAAGCAGTCCTCTCCATGATCTTGAAGCACAGATCTTTGCATTTGAATCGTGATTTTAAATTATTTTTAATTATTCAAAAATAAATTTATTTTTTATATTTTAAAAAATTATTTTAAATTAAAAATAATAAAAATTGATGGTTTGAATCATTTTGGAAAATCAAAATTATCGAGATATACTATCTTGTATAACCATGTAGTCATGTAGATGTTAACCATGTAAGAGTTTGCTGGCCCCTGAAATCATCAGTTTCCACATCATGTTGCTCACTGATGATAGCATGTGATACATATAATGTTGTGTGGAACTTTTGTCAAACTTTGTAGAAATCATTCCTGCCTAGCTTTTGACATTAGTGAAACTTCAAAGACAGCTAACAATGATGCAGTGAAGATAGATGTGGCTGTCTCCTGTGAGTTGAGCATGTTTGTTTCAGCAAGTCTAAAAAGATCAGGCCTCTTTATCCACCTAATTATACTGATATGAAGTGTTTGAGAAATGAAAAAGGATCACAGCATGAATATAGTGTCATCAAAATCTTGATCAAGACAGTTTAAGAGAAAATTCTAATTGTAAATGCATGACTACTTGAGAAGAAACAGACAACCTCATACTTCCAGGCCCAGCTTGACAATTATCAATGTTCAAACAACAGGTCCAGATTAAGAAATTGTACAGGTTACATACATGGAGCATGCAACTCAACCTATATGTTGAGCTGTGTCTATTATTGAAGGAGGAAACTTACAGGGTGCCAACAATTATATTATCCGATATATATATATGAGCCACCAGCATTAAAAATCATCCTAGGATTCAGGGGAGGCATCGGTCTTCTTAAAGAGAGAATAGGCGTCACTGTATATAGCAATGGCATTTGACAGAACGGCGAGGATGATCATGAAAACCGCCAGGATCTTGCCCCACTTCGTCGCAATGCCATGAGGATCTCTGAAATAGGAGAAACAATGTTAAGAGAACTCAGAAGCGCATAAATTTACTGAAGATGATACAGAAACTACTTATGGCTCTAAAAAGCATAGAACACATCAGAATCCATCGAGCATCCAAAGGTCAGATGCGAACATGTCATTGCCATATATGCAAGCTGTACTCCGAAACAAGTCAACTTCATCAAATGGATCCATATATCGAAGTGATTTTGCCGTGGTTATTAAAGAAAAGGGAAAGGGAAGTGGCGATGGTGAACTGCTAGGACTCACCTGAGTGTAATGGCAGCAGGAAAAATGAACCCAATGCAGACTGCAGCAGTTGCACCAGTAAATTGGAAGGCGTCCCAGATACTGGGAATGAAATTTGAAGCCAAGAAAATGATCGATAGAAGCACCACTGTAATTATAGCAAACCTCCTATTGTCTGAAGCTAAGGGGCTGGCCGATGCAAAAAGTAGGCCATCCACATTGACCCGCAGGGCATGGAAGATCATGGGGAACACGAGCATGAGGTGCACAGCATAGCTAACTCTGACTGCATCATTCAGAACAGAGCTGTATGGGATGCCAAGATTGGAATCAAAATTGGCAAGCACATCATCAAGGGTGGATTCACCAAAGAGGAGGAACCCAAAGAAACTCGTGGTTATGTAGACCGTGGAACAAAGCGCTAGTGATGTTCGTACAACAGGCTTTATCTGGGAAGGATCGTCGAGTTCGTTCTCTATAGGGTGAACTGCATAATCACAATACAAGAAAGAATGGTCAGTGTGTCAGAATTCCAAACTTTAATGAGCAAAGGTAACCAGTAATCCTGTTAAGCAGATTCATCAATCACATCATTTTGACAAACAAAAGACATACATCTAATCTGTGTGGCTCTGATGTAAATAATTTTACAAACAATTTTATATGAGATTCTAGTGTTCTTACCGTTGTAATGGCAGATATATGCAGTCACAATAATTGGGACCACCGTGAAGAAGTTCCACACAGATGCTAAATCTGGTACATCCGGAAATAATTTGGGCATTGCGATGCTTCCAGCAAGCAATTTAACAACAGCAATCCCTGCTGTAATTACCACAAAAACAACTGCCAGGGCAACAGATAAGGCAGATGTGTACCTCAGTGAATCTGCCAGAAAAGAGATGGTAAGATCAGAATTGCAAAAAGAATGCAGCAATTTAACTTCTCGAAGATGACTATTTGACTTGTAAAATTGTATGAGATATTAGAGACGGTCAAGATGTATTACACATACCGACACGCTTGAAGCATGCCAATGGAGCAAACACTGCCAGCATTGAGACCAGAAGAATGACAAAACGACTAGTCCACCAGTGCTGCCCGAACCATCCTTCCAAAACACCAGAGTGGTGGTAGCCACTCGAAGATGTACCAGAAAGCACATCACCTGGCAAAACAATCGTGATTAAGATTCATGCCACGAGAACAAAACAATACTATGGTTGAAACAAGTTGTCAACGACTGCTTTAACTATCAGAAGGCATTCGAAGGGATATCAGAATAGGAAGCGAAAAGTAAAATAGATATGAGAAGAAAATGGCTTGGCAAAGCAATTTCATATATGAAAACTTCTATAACATTGTAATTGTCGAAGAAAATATTTGACTAGTTCAATTATCAGGAAAGGTAGTAAATTTCAAATTTCAGATATATAATTAAGACAACAAAATGAGAACATGATTTTACCTTGGAGGAAAAATGCACATGCATATAATGAATTATGAACTGATTAAATAAGGATGCATCAACTATAGAAATGATTACACTCTTCACCTCAGCAAGACTGATCTTATAACTGGCAATTAAAACTTGACAGATAGCATACCGATAATGATCATGTATACAATCAACACGCCGACGTTGTTCACGATAATACACAATTGAATCAACACCTTGCCGGTTTTTCCAAATGCATCGCCCATTACTCCTCCATAGGAAACTGTTTTCCCTGCTCGGCTAGACCTGATCAACATATCAATCGATTGCTCCGTGAAGAAAGCAAAGAATACAATCAGGAGAATCCCAGGCACCAGCCCCAAGACTTTCATGGTGGCGGGCAGGGACATAATCCCTGCTCCGACGATGGTAGTTGATAGGTTGAAGACAGCCCCAGCAAAAGAAGCTCCATTGAACTCATCAAATTCCCCAGTTTCCTCCTGCTTGCTCGGTAACAGCGGAACTGTCTCATCAAGAATCCTTTTGGCCCTTCGCTGCCCATTGCTCTCATCGGGAGAAATGCTTACGATAGTCATTTGTATCACCCAAAAGTAGGACTTCTAGGAGAGAAGATTAAAAGGCCTCGAGTAGTTTGCTTCAAGCAACAGATAAATTTCAATCGCAGAGCTGGAAAAGATCAAATTTTGAGAACGGGAACCTGATCAAACGGGTTGCGGGCAGAGATTCCAAGCTAAATTTTCGAGAACCAACCTGCCAAGACCCTTCGATCTGTGAAGAAGCTACAGCGAATCGAGCAATTCTAACACCCAAACATTAAATTCTTTGTACAGAGTACGATGAATGGAAAATAACTAAACGATTGTGTATAAATCGTCCAAAGAACCCAACTTTGTTTGCTTTTCCAGATCCAGGGCTTCGCAATCCAAACGGCAAGAAGCAAATAAGGATCTTTAAACGACAGACAATCAAATTTAGACCGAAACGATAACCATCAAAGAAGCACAAAACGATCTGAGGTGGATACTACGTGTCCTACACGTCTCCCGCCCTTCTTTTCCCTGGTTTGACACGGAACGAGAAGATGACTCAGGGAAAATCGCAAAGATGAGATTTTTCCAGCTCCGCGACCGTCGTCGACGACCGATGAGCGGTTTCCAGTGCGATTGAGATCGTCGGCGAGGGAAAGGAAGGAGTTCCTTCTCCGCTCCTCGCCTCCTGCGGTGGGAATTTGTGGGGGAGGAGAGGCGATACCGTTGCTCGCTATTCTTCTATTTAATTACGAATTGACAGTATAACCCTTATTAGATATAGAAAGGACATATTTATGGAGGGATAGAGTTGTCACTTCACGTCCTGATTCAGACAGGTGTTCCAAAAAAAATATGCGATTTGACATTACTACCCTTCGTTCAAATCGAAACGATTTGGTTTTGCTTGCCCTCACCGAAGGACAAAGTTGTGATTTCGGCGGGCCGCGGGAGGACAGCCGTCCAATGGTAATCTCCACCGGGAAAAGGATCCCTCCCACCCACTCACTCACCGGCCCACCATCTCGATTGGTGTCAGAAAGGACGGTCACGTGGGTCCCACCGGTGGGGCCGACGCAGAAAACGAGACGCGTATGCTCTATTATTTATTCTCATGAATTTTCAATTTTCTTTTTCTTTTCTTTTCTTTTTTTTTTGGGTGATCTCATCACTTTGTCATCTTCTTCCCATCATAAGAATCACGTCAATGATATGTTTCCGTCCAATCAATATGATTTTAATCGATTTATAATATTATAATAAATTATATATTTTCAATTATACGAAAAAAATAATAGTAAAAAATATTATCAAATATTATAATCGGACCCAATGGATTGATCTTTAGAAAAAGGATAAAAAATAATAATATTTCAAATATTAGATAAAATTTTAAAAAATAGGGAGATTTTCTCGAAATTTACTCATAAACTAATATGAAGAAACAATTTATTACTTAATTAATACTTAATTCTATCCAACCAAATATTGTAATATATCTATGACTGAGGATACAAATGGTATCAAAATTTATGTCCCACTAAAAACAAGACAATTAGATAAGTCAAGATAAATAAAAAAGAGATAGAGAGAGAGAGAAAGAGAGTACAATAATTGAGGTCCAAATATGTGACTCGAGTTTGCCCACGAGGAAGTGATTCATTTCTTTGAGATCTCCATTATTGATTGGATGCTAATTTGTGTTTCTCATGCACGATTGATGATGCCTCGTGGGATTTTTGTTGTCTCCTTCTATTATTCAAGTTATTTTTTTCTCATGCTCTTAACTCGAGTTATTATTTTTTATATTCTATTAGTTTCTTCCATAAATAAAATGATGAGTTATAAATATTATAAATTTGTTGATGCCCATTATTTCCTTTAGGATTTCATTTTTTGTTTATTAATTCACATTATATTATGATCTTTGATTCAATTATGAATCAATTTATTGAATAATCGACTTCATTTTTTATAAAAATATAATTATAAAAAAAAACTTTTAGCAAAGGAGGATGATATGAATATTATAGTTTTGGTTCAATGAAATAATTAATTGGATAAAAATAATATCTAATTATGACTTGTAATTCTTTCGAGTTAACACATAATCATACGACGTAACATATTTATGGCTAGATAACCCTTGTAATTAGTCTCTCTCGACCAACTTAAGAGTTATCTCACTTTAAAAGATCCTCATGTGTGTGCTCAAAGATCGTACTATTTAACTTAAGTATTAAAAAAAATTATTGGTATTAAACATGCAATATCTCTATCGAAGGATTTTTTGACGAACATCGATTAATTTCGAACACGCTCTATACGTCTATGCATCACACAACGTGAATCTGATTGATCGGACTAAGAAAAATCTTAGTTTCTTAACTTTTAAAAGAATAAAATATATTTTTATTGTATTAAATAACATACATAACATCGATACGTGGATTTAAACATGAAACTCATTACTTTATGAATTGAATATTTTAAAAGAGACATCAAATGATTTTGTAGAGGAAAGAAGAGGTTTGATGAATCCACAAACTTCTACTAATAAAAGAAAGGAGATGTACGTTTGCTAAACTTGTATGGTTAGCCACCTATGCGTGTGTGATGTTGATGCCTCTATTGTGTTGTCTTGATGTATCATCGGATTTCTGACCCATATCTCATGTTATGATGAAGAAGACAAGTATAAGAAAAGAAGAAGAAGAAGAAGAACATGATGATGATGAATTCGAAGAATAAGACGAAGGAGGAGGAGTAGATGAAGTGTCTCCCATCACATAGTAACATTTAAGGTATTTATTTATGTCTCAAATTAGGGAGAATTTTGTTAGACGAGAAAGACTCGTTTAAATGGAGTTGGCACAAACTCCATACTGAAAGCTGAAGCTTCTTATGATCAACAAGGTAAGGAGAATTAGAAGTGTTATCACTGTAAAATTGTTGCAATTAGGGAGGGACTCTTCAAGAGAGGAATTCAAGCTATTATTTCACTCATTTGATGGATATTTTTAATCGGAACTATATATATTTTCTTGAAAAAAAATTATTATAATCAATTTACTCCTCTTCTAATAATTTTTATGTTAATTATGTTTTCGCAGAGGAAAACATGACCGCAAATAGGTTGAAATTTTTTGGGAGTTTAAATAGGATGATGATGATGATGATGATGATATTTTGCCATCGATTTTTTACCTCCGATTATTATAAAAACAACGTTTCGATTTGAAATATATATATATATATATCTCATTTTTTTCTAGAAAAAAAACTTAAACTCTTAGTTTAAAAGCTTACGACATAAGGTTTTGAATCATGTTAAGTATATCTGATACATCATCATCAAACTAATATTTTTTTGGATTACGATCCTTCTTAATAGGCTCGGGTCGGGCCGATACGGCTTTCTTCGTAAGCCGGAGAGATCATTTGGGCCGAGCTTGGGTTGGATCTCTAAGAATGCTATGAAGATGGAAAGTTCAACTTGCTTGCTACTCCGAAAAGAATGCTTAGCCTTATCCATTAATTACAGCTCCTCCTGAACTGAACTGTTGTGTGTAATAGCTACCTGCAGATTAAGAAGAGAGGGAACTCAGCACATTGTTCTTGTTTTTGGTGCAGTGTGTAAAGGAAGGTCCTCCTGATCGATTCTTGCACTAACTTTTTTGGATGAACACACACCATGACAAGTCACTTGAATTGTTTGTAGAGGTTGTTTGTGTCCAAGGATTTGACTTGTGTGATGTGATGTGATGTGATCGATGGAGGAATCCCTCCTGTATTAGTCTGGGAAAAGAGAAGGAAAGCATGAGAAGGAAGCAAACTCCCTCACACTCCCTACTCACCTTTTGCTTGGAGGTAGCAAGTGATGGTTTCCAAGCTAAAAAATCCTGCAAACTCCTTTTGCCACTTGTAGTTTTACAGCCAACACATGGACATGGAGGTGTGTTAGGCAGATCCATCTGCAAATCCAACTCTCAACATGTTCTTGGAATCTCTTTCTGTGGCTTCAAGAAGCCCTTTTTCCTCCCCCCCCATCAACCTCATCATCTTTATGGCCATACCGAGCTTTACTTTGGTGACAGCTCCTCATCGTGCCTCTGGGAAGAAGAGGAAGTAGAAGAAGAAGAAGAAGAAGAAGAAGAGGCGTCTCGGACTCGAAGCTGCATACATCATCACCAACGTGACACCACGACCGGTGACAGTGACGACGACGATGGCTTGTCATTTGTTTAAGAAGGCTAATGAAGCTTTGTCATCCACAATCTCAGTGCATCAAACAACACCTCTTTTTTGTTGTTTCTGCATGCGTTCTTCCACCCACCGAGCAAGCTTTGCATTGGACTAACACCTCCTCTTCTTCCACTACCAGAAGCCAAGAGAAGATCGAAGATCGATCAAAGAGATCCATGGAAGTGGTGGAATGGTGGGTGTGGAACAACAGGACTTCATTATTGGGGGTAGGCAAGTGAGCTTATCCTTAGCGAGCCAATCCTATTGGACCAAACACACAGCACATCAACATAAAAGTGTTGTTTGGTAGTGGGAATGTGTGGGCACAACAATGTCATTCTCGTGATGCAATTTATGTCACAGAACGATCAACGAAGAAAAGCAAAAACATGTATCTGTACAGTGAGAGAAAGCTGGATCGAATTGATAGTGCATCATAAAGGTCTATGCAGAGTGCAAGGGTACTAAAGGACAAGGCAAGTCGCTGTATCGATGCATTTGGTGTAGATGGAGTGAGGAGGGCCTTCTCTTTCCTTGGCCAATAGAATAATACCTGAGATGACCAGTTGATTGAAGCTTTTGCTCATTCATTTAGAGCAGTCAAAGCTGTTCTGTTGATCATCTTCATAAATTCCAAGCACTGTATACAGCAGCAGAAGCAATTCATTCAAGTTTACAAGTCTCAACCCACAATTAGGATCAGTGCAGAGAGCAAATTGTTTTGATCCGATCATAAACCCCCAACACCAAAAGGTTCAACATCTACAGTGGTTGTAGAGAGAGAGAGAGAGAGATTTAAGAAGCTTGCAGGACTTGGAAATTGCAGCCTATTATTAGGGGGATGAGAATAAAGTAAGTGATCAAGTATTTATCAGCATAAAGTTGGAGTGTGTTTCCCCACATTCTTCTCAAAAAGAAAAAGGAATTGCATCACAAAGTATACCAAAGTTTTGCTTTACTGGAAATCGATATATTGGCTGAGACAAAAAAGAAGAAGAAGGCTACTTGATTTCAATCTGTTTGCACAAAGGATTTGGTCTTTTAGGCCTAATTCTACCATATGGTGCTTGAGCCTATTCAACACAGACAGAAGAGAGTGCAGAGATGGGGTAGCAGATGTCAACTCCTGGTCTACTCCGTACTCAAAAAATTCCATGACAGATTGGTGGAAGACCCAATCATCGTTCCTGCTGCTGCTGCTGCTGCATCTTTGCTGAAGAAATAATGCATCAACTTTCTTCCCACCCTTTTCAGCATCCTTTCATGTGTCCTTTGAACACGTAGTTGATGAAGCATCAATAAGCAGGTTTGATCCAAGTTTGATGAAGCATCCTCACCATTTCAAGACCTGAGTGCAGCCGAAGAACAAGCATGTTTGAGCCAGGAATTAGTTCCAACTTATGTCGACTGGTGCAAGAATTCCTACCTGCAACTGTTTCAAATGTTCATGGATTGCAGAAATGTATCAGTTTACTTGAAATCTGATCGATATAAGCTCGTTCGGACGTCAGATTTGTGAGAGTTTAATTTGAAACTCATTCAACCTTGACTATTGATATCAGATCACTTTTTCTGCTCATCAGCCTGTCAAAACAGCATGTTAATTAGCACAGCAAAAGATAATTTTTTTGGTATGAAAACAGGTGATGACAAGTATTAGTTGTTAATAGAAAAGCCAATGAGCCAATGATATCTGTAGCTGTTTACCTGAGACTCGAATTCTGATGGCAAGATGGAAACAAGCACAGCTTATATCATTCACCTTCAGAATGCTAATGATGGATGTTGAGCTACTGCCCTGGACAACCTTGTAGGTTCCATCTGGTCTTTCAAGAACAAGAGAAGAGGATAGTGAGGTGTGTCAGTGCCTTTGGGAAGACAGGAAATGGAGTCAAAAAGAGTCTTCAAGATGCTGGTGTCCAAGAACAAGACAAAACCTCCTCCCTACTGTTTCCTGTGTTGGGATGAACACTCTGGTTTACTAACATTCCTGTCATCCAGACAAACAAAGATACAGCCGAAAAGAACATCCTGTACACATATCTTTGTAGGCATATTTGGATCAATCTTATGGTTATAACATCAGAGTGAGCAAGCAGCCTGATACTGAAGCCAAACAGGAAAGAAAGAAGGCTAAGAACTACTAAATTCTGGTGAAGTAGATTTGTTTATTGGAAAAGGTTGTGATGGAAAACTGCAAGTGCAACATTTGTACATCACATTTCAAGAATGGAAGCAAAATGACATTAGCTTTTTGCTGTGAGTGGTAAATCATAGCAAAGCCAAGAACAATGCTGCTACTTTTCTTTCTGAAAACTACTGTCCTTTGCTGGAGATGATTAGGAAGGCAATTAGAAGAAATCTGCATAGTACTCGAGTGTCAGAAGACCTTTCCAGCTGAGAATAGGTCTCTTGACATTTGCATCAAAGTGATCAACCAAAAAGACAAGTAATTAGTTACCTGAAAACTTCGGTTCATCGATCGTCGACTTTACACAGCATTAACCAGCCTCGAAAGCTCATAATTCAGATATAATTTGCCATGTCTTAAACATGTAGGGTCTCAAATAAAAATCTCCACCAGGTATTATGAACTGGTAATCTCATGTAGAATTGGAAAACCAGCAAAGTGGAAATCAGACAAATATATTATCACACTACTCAAACCACACATCATTTTCATGCTAGCAATAATCTACTTATTCAGAAAAGAAAGTGCTAGATGCCAAAAGAGGTCTGCCATTGTCAACTGAGATCCATTACACTCGATAACAATAAAGTGAACAGGGATACAATTTAAAGCTCCTTTTTCTTGTTCTTTTCTAATTGGAAAATTATCTTTTCGGCAAATTCATAAGGTAATTAAATACCATTTTTTTTTGTAGCAATTATTAAGCCCACTGGAGTGACCTCTTAATGTATAATTGAGCCAAAGGAAAAGAACACACAAAGCACCCCTTTTTTTTTTGGCACCAGTAGGAGCAACTACATCAAACATCAAGATATGACAAGAGAGAAAACATAAGATGTATGCAACAGGGTCAAATATTATAATCCAAAAGGATTCACTCTTATCCATCACCATAAATATCAAGAACAACCACCAAAGCATAAAGATTGTGCATCAGATTCAGAGTGGCTACAATGACTTGTGAGCAAACCTAAGTCAACAAACTCAATTTAATAAGAATGCACTAGATATGAATGTTGATATCAATGTGGTGAAGTGGAGTCTACATTTTATAAAACTAATAAACATGTACCAAATCTAGAAGGAAAAGATAAAAGCATTTCAGATTATGTCAGCAGAGTGCAGGTCCAAACCATCTAGAATGTCATGGTTGAGAGATTAAAAATGATCCTGGAATGAAGAATAAACTGAATAGATATATAATATGATCAAATACTTTTTTCTTTTTAGCTGGGACTGGAATGAGCTCTAATCAATTTGATTCCACAGCTCCTCAATTATCCATCCAATCGCCATCCAAAGTGGTCCATTTCAGTGGATCCCATGGCAATTGATATGCTATATCTTCACTTTACAGAAAGTGACTTCAATTGCGTGACACAAGCTGAATCAAGCCATGCTAAACAATAATCTAATCTAACATACCTCTCACCAATTACATCCTCTTCCTTCTCTCGCTCCAAAACATTCCCCTTGATCAACAGTGACACTGCATGAAAGCCAAGTTTGTCTTTATGTTTTAGCCCATGATTCTGTCATCCATCATCCACAGTCGTGCCCTTTCTCTTCTCCTTTTCTTGAAGATGCATCCAAAGCTATGCCCGCATTATAGTGGCACCAACATCCTGGCCCTCTTTCATTTCAAAAGAGGGCAAATGCTTGTCACTGCTAATGAACCAGCTTCTACTTTAATGGGGGCAACAAGGTTTTTGGTGTCGAGGGTTCCGTCATCTGCACGCCATCGTCTGATAGCGATGGAGGAATTGTAATGGATGGATGCATGCATGCATGCATTGCTCGGCATCCATCAAGCAGGATGAGATGCTGCTTGAACCGGACAAAGTGGTACTGCCGAGTCTTGGCACTCTATAAATTCACATCAATACCTTCCATGCTTCCTTCCCCTTCAGTAGAACATCCCACTGTGACCGAGATCTTTCTTGGATCTTCCATTCTCTGGAAAATTTGTGACCATGTATCCAGGTGAGATTGCCAGCATTAGATACCTTTCACCTTCGTGTATGCCTTCTTGCCAGTCTCAGTACCACATGGCTGAGAACAGCATCCCCTCCTCCTTCCACCTGAGCGATCTCTTTGGATGTTGCTCCCCGAACCAAGCTCAGAGCTCGCCTTTGATGCATGAAGTCGGCCTTCCGAACAACGGCATCCCCTCCTTCCACCTGAGCGATCTCTTTGGATGTTGTTCCCCGAACCAAGCTCAGAGCTCGCCGTTGATGCATGAAGTCGGCCTTCCAAACAACAGCGTGGTCGAGGCGGAAGAGCAGCGACTGTGCTGGGCCGAGGAGCGGAGGAAGAGGAGGATGATATCCAACAGAGAGTCCGCGCGGCGATCGCGCATGCGCAAGCTGAAGCAACTCAGCGAGCTGCGGTCGCAGGTTGCCCATCTCCGGTCTGCAAACGGCCGGCTCCTCGATGATCTCAACCGTGCCATGAGAGAGCGCGATCAGGTCCTCCGTGAGAATGCCCAGCTCAGAGACGAAGAAACAGAGCTCCAGAAGAAGCTGGAGAAGCTGCCACCTGAACATAGTTGTGCTCCACAAAATCCAGAAGAACTCGGCTCGGATTACAGTTGAATCCTCCTTTTTGTGTTCTTCCCTTTGGAACTCTCTCATCTCTCTCAGCGTGATTAAGCGGGTAGGCTGCATGCACAAGTTTACCATGCAAATAATTAATGCTCTTGCATCACGAATTTAGTTGATACGGATGGAGGAGTTGTCCTGTTATGATATCAGTAATCATTTCAAGAACATTAACCATGGCTACTAAGAAGAAGACCACCGAGTCGAAGAGGCAAAACAGCAACACCCAACTGCTTATTGGATAGCAGTCAGATGTTACTGCTTGAAACATTCGATTCGGTGGAAGAGAACAGAAAAAGGGTTGTAGGCCACAGTGGCTGCACATATCATATTTGCCATGCAACAGGAATCTCTTGCAGGTGGTGGCAATTATTGGTGGTGAGCTTTCAAGAAAACCCTAATGTTTCAGATGTCTTTGCGCCAGAAGATTGAAAGACTTGTCTCTAGCAATCCGGACAAGGATTTACTTTCATGGCTGACATGCCTTGAATTGTATACGGCTCTCCCATTCCATGTCCATGAAATCCTGTTTTCATGTGCCTGTTTAAAGACATTATAGGGATAAGAAATTAGTTCAGTTCAAGGCAAACTATGCATCAGAAGCACCAAAAACCACAGCAAGATTCACTTGAATTCAAATGTTGTCATAGTCGATGTTTGACATTTCAGGACTTGGCTCTCTCAGAACTTGAGGCATCTGGTAAATTCTACCTGGAGCTGCTTATCTTCCAAAAAACATAGCCCTCTCCTCACAGAACTTGTGGATTTCAAACTTTCTTTACACTGTTTGGAGAACCTTCAACTGAAGTTAGATACTGAATTATTTCTAGTGCACTGAATGTTCAGAGAGAGTGACCTGCACAAATCCACCACAGAAAATGACTGACTGCTCTCTTTACACTGCCACCACCATCATTTCCAAGACTGTTGCTACTCAAGTTTTAGTGGCCTCTTGTGTGTTTCCATCAATGTCTTAGTCTTGGCTCATTCAAAGTATTTTGGGGTACAAACATTCCTCATGATTTTGCATAATACTAAGCACATGAGGTTCCTATCTTCTCCAGGAAATGTTACATTATAGCTGCTTTCATGGTTCCAAACTTTCTGATATTTCAGGCTTAAGATAGAGTTCACTTCTGGTGAAGCATCTCTGTCTTTTCAGAAAACTAACACATCAAATTGTTCTTTATGTCTGTTCCTGGATGAGGCTTAGAAACAGAGAATTCAGGTTTAACAGTACATGAAAATGCTAGTTTCTCCATCAAACAAGAAAGCTCAAACTTTCAGGTTTGGTCCTTGGAACACAAGCAAGCTGGTTAAGTCCATTGGCAACCTTTTCTAAGCTAGCCTTCAAATAACTTTAGCATGCATGTATGCCTCTAAAAAGAGGGTATCTTGAGGTCCCAAATAAGGTGGGTCATCAAAGCATCAGTCAGTTCATGCCATCTAGCTAAGACTGATGTGTCTCATCATGCATCATTTTGTTACATGCAATTTGACAGAATAGGTAAAGCTTACAATAATACTTCAGACATGCATGTATAAGTAGTGCACAACCAAATAGCTTTAGGCTGACCAAAGAAAGGAAGCAGCTTGGCAGAAGGATAAATGAACAAATGGATGCCACTAAAGCCTTATTTTATTGTAAATGCTTATATGCATGCGTACAAGATTTCTAGAGACTGAAGTGCACCATCCTCTCTTGATATGTAATCCATCGAGTTAACATAGAGCCAATCAACTGTTGTCATACTTTTCCTTCATCATGACCAATGCAATATATTTGGTACAAAACTCGCATCCTTTGTATTCCAACAAATCAACATAGAGCCAATGAACTGCAGTGCTTCAAACTCACACACACTTGCGTGTGTAATAAATGAGTGTCTGGTTGAAACAGTTGTGTAATAAGCTACTACTAATATCAAATATCATGTCAAAAAAATAAAGAAAGAATGCATATATCAAATACCAGTTTGCTTCCGTCTTGAGTAATTTCCAACACCAATCCTTTAAAACAAATCATGCATGTCAAAAGAATAACAAGCTACTCACCACTGTTTGAACACAATAGGCAATCTTAATAAAAGTAGCAGCCTACAAGAAAACCTAAAAAATAAGCTACGCTTAATAGGAACGTGGCATGATAAATTTAGAGATACCAAAACATCATATACAACGATCCCATCTCACTCAAATGGTATGGATTCTCTGGTGAACATGAAAACTTAATAGCAAGCTTGGCGCAAGATTCTTGCAGCCAATAACAATACATGATTCCAAAACAAACAGACGATACACACTAAGTACCAACCACAATATAACTTCTTTATTTCGATAAGAACCAAGTCAAACACAATAGTACTGGTACATGACCAAGTTTAAAACTCGCAAAGGGATGAAATAGGCATCACACAGATCGATACTAGTTCTGGCAGGAAATGAGATGATTATAGTACTAATATACGTGATAGAAACTATTATTACTCCTCTTCTACCTCTGACTCAGCATTCGACCATCTTTGTACCACTCCACTATGTAATCTTCTTCCAAACCATCTTCATCGTAAAGAGATTTAGCTACCAAAGCAACTTCCTCAGTGCATCCCTACTAAATTCCCACAGAATGTTCCAATAGCACACAGTAGACGCATCTGTGATTCCTTATCATGCACTATGGCCAGAAGGTAGTTCTTTCTTCTTCTTGACAACCCATTTTGCAACCTATTTTACCCACACCCAAAAACAGGGCCTGAAAAAGTGCATTCGTTTTCTCCTGATAAGACTCAGTCAGAGAGCCCAGAAAGGAGCCAAGCTCACTAGGTTTGAATCCCTTCTTCAGTGTACCTTTGATCTCTACAATCATCTGCTCAATAGTGCTAGGTGTCTCCTTTGCTTCAGTTCCTGCTTTTGCAGCTCCCACTTTCCACTCTTGATTTTGCTTTCTTCTCTTCCTTCTCAGGCACATTACCAGCAGAATGTGCACATTATCAAAAAGCATGTGCAGTCACAGGATTACCAGATCCATAACACCGTACATACTCTTTGATAAAGTTCTCTAGTAGTCCAGCTAATTTGGCAGTGTCATGAGCTCCGTTAACAAGCTAAGTACCAGTCTTTTCATCGAACTTGGATTGAGCACCAAGCTCACAGCCAACATACTTGGTAGTGTAAGAAGCTAGTCGGTACAAGGTATTTGCAATGCCCACCATGTTCACAATGTTTGTCTTGATGCCATTCCCACAACCTTCTATTTTAGTTATCATCTTGGGCACATTATACTGATAGAAGGCATCATCGATGTTTGAAGCGCCAATGTTCTGCAATGCCATCTTTGCACGAGGAAACACAAGTAGATAGACACTAACAATAATGTCAGACAATGGAACTGGACACAAAATATTTTTCCCTCAATGCAGGACTGGTCAGCCACTAGTATTATTTATGGAACTCTGTTCTATTGGCTTCTTGTAAAAGCACATATATTAACGAGCATGGTATATATAACAAGCCAATAGAAGAGAGTTCCACAATTAATACTGATTAAATGAATGGTGTTTATGGTCCTTGTTTCCCAATCCATTAAAGAGGAAAAGATCAAAATCACAACACTTAATTTTCACATGCAAAACATTGCATACTATGCAGATAATTAAGGTAAGATACTACATAGATAATTAGAAAGAAGGAAGCAAGGAAATTGATACAATCATAAAAAGAAGAAGTTGTGAACAATTTACAGGGACATTCAACGATAGATATTGATAGCATGCATCAACAAATTATCCAGTCGAGTTCCAAAAAATATTGACTTAAACCAGCTTTCCATGGCCTACTAATAATTGATACTTGTATCCTAACACTACTATCAAGAATTTTCTAGATTTTGGTCTCCATGCATTAGGTACTGTTGCTGCTCTTCCAATTTCCTGGTTACCATATCTGCCAAACAATAGTTTATATGTATTATAATGCATCATCCAGGTACCTTTAACATTCTTTTTATAAATAAAAGATCATGTGGAACTCAATCTTGGCAAGATACTTGTCTATACCACTATTGCCCTAGGTATAAGGCTTCATGTGCTTGTTACTCCATGGTATTTAATCACATTTCTAGGTGTATAATACCAAAGTAAGTTCAACCTGAGGCACAACATCAATATCTTGAGACATGTTATTCCACACAAAGAGGTCCATAGAGGTAGCTACCATACCATTCATCATTATCCGAGAAACATAAAGCCTAAAACTCACTTGTAAAGAGCTTAACCACATAGTCCAAAAGCAATAAAGTTGAAGGCCGAATAAAAATTCTGCAATTTGTAGAGTTGTAAAATGAACTAACCTCCTAGGCCTAGATTCAACAACTTCACCTGATTGTATGAGAACTGCAAGTTCTTCAAGGATCTAAGAATTCCACTTTTACATAAATCTACAGTTTCACCTGATTGTACGCACATGACTCTCATCTATATGACACATTATAAAAACTCAGCTACATGATTCTTGATGATGCAAGCAATAGCTCTTGATGATGTATCACCACATATCTCACCAGATGACCAGCAATCCCAACTTTTATCATACAGACTGTGACATATAAATAGCTTAATATTTAATTACGCATAGTTGAAGTGCATGCAATATAATTAAGTCATATTCATATCTTAAACAGTTCTTAAAGTTAAGAACCATGCCCTAGAATTAATCTACCTCAAACCTTAAGTTCAATCATACCTTAAACATGTCCAGAACTTATAACTAAACAAGAAAAACAAGAATTTCTCAACAATCAGATAACAGAGGTGGCCTACTTTGGCCATACATCATCCACTGACACATAGAAAAAATGCTCCAAGCGTCAATCGACGATAATTAGATGTAAAATCTCCCAAATCTATCGTCTAAAAAAGCCCATTCAGCTGGAACCACAAGAATCAGATCAAGAATTCATCGAAGGCAACGAACGTCCCAAAGAACCCTACTAACTCATTAATGGAAGGCGATCAAACAACAGCAAGAAATATGACTGGATCAAGATCTTTCAAGGAAACGGCAAGAACAAACACCATCATGAACAAGCATAAAATCCGGCAAGCAAGAAGAACAATCAATTGAAAACGGGTCTGATCAATGGCAAAGAAGACAGAAAGGGCGTCGATCGCCTGACCTAATTCGCCACCGTAGCTTTACCGAGGACACGAGGGCAGAGAAGAGGTTGACATAGACAGAGGCCACCTTAGGTTTCCGCTACCGCATTTTGGCTGTGTGTATTCACGCTACCTTCTAGAGGAATAAATTCTTTTATCATCATTAAAATTGATTTTATTATTATTATTATTATTATTATTATTATTATTATATATATATATATATATATATATATATATTTGTTAGAATAATGAGAAATTATATAAATTTTTTAAAGGGATTAGGATATCAGATAAAATGATCTTTTATCTTCTTATTTTTTATATTATCGTTATCTAATTATTAACTTTCTTATTATTATGACTATTTGACGAGTGAAAGTTTACGTCTTGAATGGATATAAGTTTATTCAAATTATATATGTGGATTATATTTTTTATTTTAACATTAATAAAAAAAATAATGTTACGTTTATCATATTACTCACAAAAAAGGTCAATAGGTTTTTTCTACTATTAATACTAGTTGGTCTTGAAGCTTTTTCTTTTGTGAAGGTTAGGTTATTAGATTTTTGATGTCTTTAGTGTTAAAATAGATCATTTTAATATGGATTTTGTGAATGAATCTTCTTGGGTTTGAAGTTTGATTGTTGATCATAAGTGAGACCTTTGTAAATTGAATGAGTTGTTTGGACATTTGATTATTGATTTTATTTCTAAAATTAATTATCAGATTTATAATAATAATAATAATAATAATAATAATAATAATAATAATAATAATAATAATAATAATGAATGGAACCATCAACTATAGTTGCCTATGCCTTACTTGTCTCTCAATATGCATTTGACCAATCAGCATCTGTTGATTGGTCTCATTTATGAAAGGAATAACATGTGTGATTTATTTTTGTTATAAATTGCTTCATTCTAGAATGTCTATTTCTCACTGTATTGCTACATTTGGTCTTGTAGAGGCTAAGCTTTTATATGTTGTGTGGTGCTCAAATGGATGGATTGTCTCATATTTTCTTTGATTGTTCATTTAGTCAATCAATTTTTGAGATTTTTCAACATAAATGAGAAATAACGTTTAGATTTCTTGGTCAGTGCAGGAATAAATTATCTCGGGTAAATAAACTAATTTTTCTTATATACTATTATAGCGTATGATTTATGACTAATTCGGAAGATCCGTCGTTTTATTTGGTTATAAAAATTAATTAGAGGAGTGTCTACACGATATATCTAACAATTTTGAAGTATAACTGATGTACTAAAGTAATGTCGTGTCTCACAAATATTTTTATCAATATTCTCATTCTAATAAATTATCATTTTTCTTAAGTATCATATATTATCATCGTATTAATATTTTATGTGTAAAATTTATTAGATGATGTCTTTGAAACCTCAATAGGAGAGTTGATGGAACCTCTTTTTGGGTTCTCAAGCAATAAGATAATAAGTAGATTTCATATACAATGAATTAAAATATTTTTCTTTATACCATGTTCATATAACTCTCTCTCTCTCTCTTTCTCTCTTTCTATATATATATATAGCCCTCTTGGAAGTATTTTGATGCTATAAAATTACTCACAAAGAAGAAAAAATAGTTAAATAGTTATGCTCATCAAATGAAAGAAACCATTAAAACAATGTTATAATTAAGAGGTGTTAAAAGTTTGAATTCCAAATTAATGATATGACATTTAAAATGAAAAGAGAAATCTCATGGATAATAAGAAAAAAATAAGCCAAAAAGTTGACAGAAAATTAACCTCAAAATGATGCCTCTTTTTCTACAAGCGCAAATCATCTGTGTTTGCAAAGGAGTCTCTTCTTCACATTACCATATGACACACCACAAATAAGCAAAGAACATTTTGATCTCAGCTTGTTCTTGGCATGGAATGCAGATAGCATAGAAAATGGCAATCAGCATAAATACTTGCAGGCGTCTGACAACCCTCTACCATAAAATAAACAAATCAGAGTCATTAGAAGATGTGAGCTTTACAGCTAAACAAGGAGGAAAGAAAAAGGTTAATTGAATATAAATGTGGTGTTGTCTTACTATTGTCCAAATTAAGTATTATTTTGGATAATATTCTTTAGCATCCACGCAACGTTGTGGACGTTGTACAGTTGCATATCTACTCGTTTCATAAAATGAATGCTGCATGTTAGGTATTGTTTATGCCTCAATGTATCCATTACAGCTCAAGATGTTGATATGTGTGGCTTTGTTTACTCTCTCTCTCTCTCTCTCTCTCTCTCTCTCTCTCTCTCTGTCTCTCCATTTAAGAATCACGTCAATGTTCTGTGCTCAACAGAGCTGAAGGAAAGAGCATGTGAAGGGTGTCATGAGGCAAAAGACAACCCATCCATCACATGAACAAGGCTGTGCAGCTATCAGATCAGACTAAATCTGGCCAACCACGACAGGGATTTTGCTCGACATGGTCGGATCTACGAGTGGATTACACGTTTATGGGGGAGGGATGATCGAATTCTTAATCTCCATCGTCTGGAGTGTAATTTACGGCAGCAATGGATGGGAGAGAGCCATCTTTGTTGTGGAGGTGCTGAGCGCATCATTCGCTGCATGGCCCGCATGGAACAAAAAGAAAGAGAAGACGCTCTCGCTCACGTCCAACCACTCGATATTATCAAGCGCTGCTTCAACCACCACTACTTACTTCCTCTTTGTAGAGCGAGGAGAAGGTCGGCAAGCAGTCACCATCCCGTCACAGATCCTTCTCCCTCCTCCGTCGGAGAACCATGAAGCCTTCTTACGCCGTTAAGCCGCCGCTTCGGAGGCAGCAGAATAGCCACGGCGTCGGCAAGGTGGTGCTGCTGTCCGCGGTTGTCCTCGTGCTGCTGGTCAAGATCTTTCTTCTCCCCTACACGCGGCGGTACCCTCCCCTCGGCTTGCCGGAGAACTGCGATCTGTCCAAGGGCGAATGGGTTCGGGACCCCGACGCCCCCTACTACACCAACAAGACTTGCTTCACCATTCAGGAGCACCAGAACTGCATGAAGTACGGCCGGCCGGATCTGGACTTCCTCAAGTGGCGGTGGCAACCGGAGGGCTGCGACCTCCCTCGCTTCGACGCCGCCTGGTTCCTCCACCTCGTCACGGGCAAGTCCATGGCCTTCGTCGGCGACTCCTTGGCCAGGAACCAGATGCAGTCACTGATGTGCCTCTTGTCCGGCGTAAGCCCTCTCTCTCTCTCTCTCTCTCCATGACTCGATCTCCAATTCTTTTCCTGCTCTCTGGAGGCAGAAGCCACCGGAATTCAGCTCACGAGATGCCATCTGCCGTTGGCGTTGAAATCTAATCTCGATAGGAATTCCAAATCAAGAATTTGATCTGCTCTTGGAAATCAAATTGCGAATCGGATTCCGCTCCTGGATCAACACACCAGATCTAGATGCTCCTAAATATTTAATGAACAGTGAGTAGGCAACAAAGCTAATCCAGTCTTTTGTTTGCTTCTTTCCTAGTGATTTCCTTTCGTCGCAATGAGTGAGGAGGTGGGAAAGGTAGGTTAAAAAGGAAGGGGGAAAAGAGTGGAGGAGCAAAACACACACCACATCAATTAATGGAAGCGAGAGAGGACAAACAAGATAGCATTTGGTTGGCCCAGGCGATGCCCCTAACAAGAGCCAGCCAACCGGCAGGATCTAATGGTAAGATCTCGTGGCCCGAGACGAACCAGAGAGAACAGTCTAAGTCAAGTCTGTAGATTTCACCTCGAAAGGGCAATGGGAATCGCCTCTGTAACCTTTAGGACTCATCGTGTTTCGATCTTTACATTGCTGTCGCTCTCTCATCGCCGACTCGCCCACGTGGTTGTCATCACTCCAAAAGCTGGCAGGTCTCAGAGTTCTCATTCACTCTTTGCTAGCCTCCGTTTTTGACATTGTCAGATGCTACATCCAACCTGTAACTCGGCACCTTTGACGTCAGATTCATGTCCACGACGGTGTTCTCCCGAGTCTTTTGCAGGAGATCATCGATATCTGGCTTGATGTTTCTCGATTTGATCTCCGGTTGAGAAGATTAGTAACGCTGGAATCGATCGTGTGCAGGTGGAGCGACCACAGGACATGTCGGACAGTAAAGATGACAACTTCAAGCGCATGTTCTATCCCACCTACCGCTTCACCATCTCCATCTTCTGGTCCCCGTTCCTGGTGAAGGCGCAGCTGGCGGACACAGACGGGCCGAACCACACTGGCCTCTGGAACCTCTACCTGGACGAGGTCGACGAGAAATGGGCGTCGCAGCTCCACAAGTTCGACTACGTGATCATCTCCGACGGCAACTGGTTCACCCGGCCCTCCCTCTTCTACGAGCAGAAGAAGCTGGTCGGCTGCCACTACTGCCTGATCGAGAACGTCACCGACCTGACGCTGCACTACTCGCACCGGATGGCCTTCCGGACGGCCCTCCGCGCCATCAACGGCCTCGCCGGCTTCAAGGGGAAGGTGTTGGTGCGGTCCATATCGCCGTCGCACTTCGAGAACGGGGAGTGGAACAAGGGCGGCAACTGCAAGCGGAAGCGGCCGTACCGGAGCAACGAGACGACGATGGAGTCTCTGGACCGGGAGTTCTACGAGCAGCAGCTGGAGGAGTTCAGGCAGGCGGAGCGGCAGCCGGGGGTGAGGATGCGGCTGCTGGACACGACGCAGGCCATGCTGCTGAGGCCGGACGGCCACCCGAGCAGGTACGGCCACTCCATCCATGAGAGCGTCGCCATGTACAACGACTGCGTGCACTGGTGCTTGCCCGGGCCCATCGACATGTGGAACCAGCTCTTGTTTCTGATGCTGGGGGAGTGAAGCAACAGGAAGACCAGTGTTTGTGTGGGCTTGGGGCTGAGAAGAAAATTTTCCCCCGAGATCCACGTTACAGGATCATCAAATCAATCTAATAGAGTGGATTATATCATTCATGGAGGGGATGAATAATTGTATGTCTATGGATTCTGTTGAACGATCTGATGAGTTCTTGAAGCTTTTCTTCCATCCCTATCATTTCTGCAGCTTCGGACATGTTCTTATACCATCCTCCGACGGACGCATCTGAATAGAAGGAATGCAGCGGAGACAAGTGAATCTAATGGGTTCAATTTACATTGGAAATAATTGGTGGGATGCCATTGTTTGACTAAAACATGAACATGCGATGAAAGAAATCGTATTTGATGCAGAGGACTGAGTGTGCGTTTGGTGTTTGCGTTAATGCCGCCGAGCTTCCTCACGTCGTGTGCACGCCCATGGCGCAATGGTCCCTCCTTCGTTGGTAGAGCCAAGAGCTTGCTTCTATTGCCTCTTCCATCACTTCTCCGCCATGGATTCGTGGTGGAGTTCATGATGTATTGGTGGGATGCCACCATTGTTGCAGCTGTTCTGGCTCATCGACCAGCATCATAAACCATACTCGGTCGCCAAGGTCATGATCACAGGCCAACTCAGTACATAGATTAACTGTTAGTGACATGTCTTATTCTGGTTGCTTAGGTGCTCTCTTAATTATTTATTATGTGATTTTTATTTTTATTTTATATATAAACAACACTTTTTTAATTTATATATAATAATCCTGAAAATAGAAAAAGAAAGTTTAGCTTCTTTTTTTTTTTCTTTGTGGATTCACAATATGTTGATTATCATTTTCAAAAATATAAAACTTTTATTTTTAATTTATGATACTTAATTTCAATAAAAATATTAATTTTTATTTCTGAAGCCCAACATGCGGAACGTGGGCAGCAAAAGACATGGCAACCACCCAATATTTATCGAACAGAGATGAAGTCACGCCACCATTGCTTTTTATAGAGTCATGGCTTCTTCTTCCTTCACCATCGTCTGACCTCTTCCAATGAAGCCTCATGCCTACAGGCTTCGGATTTGGGGCTACCATCATGCACACGGCAATCCCAGGACACTTCTCTTCTCCATCCTCCTCGTCTTGTTGGTGCTTGCCATCATCTCCTGTTGCAACCAGCCTCCCCTACCCTCGTACAACGATGAACGTTCTTCTTCTTCTTCCGCCTCCTCTTTGTCTTCCTCGTCGCCTTCTCCTCCTCCGCCGCCGCCGCCGCCGCCTCGATATCCTTCCATCAGATTGCCCCGGGAGTGCGACATCTCCCAGGGCGAGTGGGTTCGGGATCCAGACGCGCCGTACTACACGAACCTGACGTGCTTCACGATCCAGGAGCACCAGAATTGCATGAAGTACGGGAGGCCAGACATGGACTTCCTGAAATGGAGGTGGAGGCCGGCGGCCTGCGAGCTGCCGCGCTTCGACGCCTCTTGGTTCCTCGAGCTTGTGAGAGGGAAGTCCCTGGCGTTCGTGGGCGACTCCTTGGCCAGAAACCACATGCAGTCCTTGATGTGCCTCTTGTCGAAGGTAAAGGCGCCATCAAACCAAAGCATTACCCGTTCATACCTCCTCCAAAGCCAGATCTTAACCTTATCAACCATCTTAAACGTTCAATGAAATGAATAAACATGACAGAACACAACACATCCGGCCTTCACGTTGGAGCGCGAGCTGTGAATATAAATTGACGTGCCCACATGGGATCCATATCTGTACTCGTAGAATCTTATAATCTTGTCATTCATTATGGATCTTCTAAGTTTGACCACTCTCTCTCTGTCTGTTGTGCCGATCAGGTGGAGTATCCAAAGGACATCTCCAACACCACGGATGAGAACTTCAAGCGCATGTTCTACACCGCCCACAACTTCACCATCTCAACCTTCTGGTCGCCGTTCCTGGTGAAAGCTCAGGAAGCAGACACAGACGGCCCCAACCATACTGGCCTGTGGAACCTCTACCTCGACGAGGTCGACGACAACTGGGCGTCCCGAATCCACGAGTTCGACTACGTGATCATATCCGATGGCAACTGGTTCACTCGGCCAGCCATGTTCTACGAGAAGGGAGTGATCGTCGGCTGCCACTTCTGCCTGGTTGACAACGTCACCGACCTGACGCTGCGGTACTCCCACAGGATGGCCTTCCGGACCGCTCTCCGCGCCATCACCGAGCTCGATGGCTTCGGGGGGAAGGTCTTCCTGAGAACGGTCTCGCCGTCGCACTTCGAGAACGGGGAGTGGAACAAGGGAGGGAATTGCGTGAGGACGAGGCCGTTCCGGGGCAACGAGACGAGGCTGGAGGGATTGGATCTCGAGTTCTACGAGGCACAAGTGGAGGAGTTCAGGGAAGCCGAGAGGGTGGGGAGGGCAAAGGGAGTGGAGTTGAAGATGTTGGACACCACGGGAGCTATGCTGCTGAGGCCCGATGGGCATCCGAGTAGATATGGCCATTGGGCGCATGAGAACGTCACCCTGTACAACGACTGCGTGCACTGGTGCTTGCCTGGCCCCATTGATATGTGGAACACCCTTCTGTTTCTGATGTTAGGTGAGTAAAAGCTGCAGAGATCTGCTTCCTGAAACCTTCATGCAGACTCAACAAGCAGATGGGAGTTTTGGCTGAGCTCCACGGAACACAACCCCAATCTCCAGCTGAAGTACCACAAGATTGGAAGAGATGAAAAGAATACAATCTGTATGTTTCTTTTAGCCAGAGTTATTCCAGTCATTTCTTCTGACCCTTTTTGCTACTTTTTGGAGGTGATCACAAGAACTTTTCTTCACTCAATTGTGAAGAGAGATATCCAATAACTGGAAACCCATGAAAAAGATCTGTGACTGGTTGTCATCTTATTGTAATATAATATGAGTGCACAAAGTCATATGAAGAAATGAGATGATGTTTTGTTTTGAGGTGAAGACAAGAAAACCATGGCATTGTTGAGGGAAACAGCTATCCACTTAGACTTTCGACACATAGATTTCAATCATTTTCAGCTTCACCACCTTCCCAATAAATGAAGCCACTTTGCATGTGTAAATTCTTGTGGTGTGACAAAGGAAAAGACACTTGGATCATCTTTCTATATGTTAGAATTTAATGTCATTACATCATAATCAAATGCTCTTGCATTGTTTGTCTCCATAAGGCATATACAACTCATCTCATAGCAGTATCAATTCATTAAAGAAAATGGACATATATATAAGAGGTTATCCTTTGGAAAGTTACTTTATAACATGAGACGTAGACATACAACTCTTCTAAGATTATTTATTGGATCCCTAAAAAAATAATAAATATAATTTTATAATATATATATATATTAGCTTGATATAAAAAATAAAAAATATTTCACACATATTACATAATATTCATCCTATTTAAATATATTTAAAAAACTTTAATCGATATCAATTATTGTATATTTAAAATTTTTATTTTTTGTTTCATGATTAATTAAACTATCAGATAAATCATATCTAGAACCCCACGATGCACGATGAATGATCTTTGTATAGGTCGATGCTCAATTAAGCTTCGAAGATTTTCTCTAACTTCACTTAAATTTTTTTACATAGATTTGAACCAAATTGGGTTAATCCAAATATTATCGATATCACCCACATTAATATTCTCTCAAGATTATTCGAGGTTTTTATAAAGATAATTTAAAGTATTATATTATTGATGGTGATTGAAGCACTATAGTGAATCTCATTTTTATTTGTTTATAATGAATAAAGTGATAAAATCAAGATTCAAGTCTGATTTATTAAAATTTTTATCAATTAAACTAGTAAACACATAAAAAAATAATAATTTTGAGAGTAAAATTAAATATAAATTTCAAAAAAAAGAAAATAATAAAATAAAAGAAGCATTAAAAAATATCTTGTTGACAGAAAGAAGAGAATAAAGTGCAAGAAACCAAAGAAAAAACAAATCAAATATTATATATATATATATATATCATAAAATATACACAATAATGTAGTATTTATAGCGAAAATAATATTTTTATTCAACCTCGTGTTCAATTAGTTGACTCACTGGTGTCACCAAGTCTCTTTGATGTCCCTATATCTGATATAATTCCCATAATAATATATGAAGACACGGACCAATATGACACGATGTTTCTTTTCCTTCCCATTCTCCTCTACCAAATGACCTACCAGCCTTTTGATCGTGGCCATCGGTGGCTGATAGGTGGGTCCCAAGAATGACTCGAAATCTGTCCCAATCACAAGGCAGGTTTTCGGACCGACATTGAATATACTGGTGAGAGAGGAATATATAGGATGGGTTATGCTACCATGGCATTGTTTATGCCCATCATCGATATCCATACACGTAACCGTTGGTTAGCAGCGCACGTTTCAAACGTCGCCATTAGAGCCACCGTCGATTCCACCCAAAAGGTTGCCCCTTGTGAGCCCTTCTCCGTCTCCAAACACAACTCCGCTTCTACGAGAACCGTGCTGGCTTCAGTGTCAGAGATAGAAAAGTCTCTTCTTCTCCCTCGCGTCGGCTGGGAAGAACCAAGGGGAAGAGGCGTCCAAAATCCGATCTTGGAGGAGTGAGGGGGTAGGAAAGGGATGGAGGAAGGCGGGATCGTCGAGGAGGCGAGCAGTGCCCGCACGGTGCGGTGGGTAGACGGCAGCGAGGTGGACTCGGAGTCGCCGCCGTGGTCCATCGAGGAGGAGGCGTTGGTGCTGGGGCCGGAGCTGCAGGCCACGCTGCGGCGGAGGCTGGTGAAGAAGGCGCGGAGCGTGGACTCGCTGGACGTGGAGGCCATGGACATCGCCGACGCTCACAAGCGTCGCGAAAAGGTACCATCTCGGGCGGCGGGTCTTTGGTGTTCGGTACCTCCTATTGTGTCGATGGAACTTTGCTCTTGCTAATGACAAACGTGTTATTTTCGATTTTGTTGGATTTTCTTGCGTTCATAGTGTGGTATACGGTGTCCTGCTTCCTATTCTGTAGATGGAGCTTTTCTCCGTTTAGTTATCGGTGGAATCGAACTTCTTGCTTTCTCACTCTTTCACTACAAATCGAACAGGACATCTCAATTTGGAGCACGCTTGCAATGGCATTTCAGACTCTTGGTGTTGTTTATGGTGACATGGGCACGAGTCCCTTATATGTCTTTAGTGATGTCTTCAGCAAAGTCCCAATTAAATCAGAAGTCGATGTTTTGGGTGCCTTATCCTTGGTGATGTACACAATCGCACTCATTCCTTTTGCAAAATACATCTTTATAGTGCTGAAAGCAAATGATAATGGTGAAGGTATTGAAAGACTTTGGAAAAGTTCTATGCCTTTGCACAACTTCACATGTAGCTGTTTAATTTACAGAATTCAATTTATTTATCTGAGAAAAAAAATATCAGATTTGCACATTTATTTATTATTTGAAATGCTTGTGATATATCATGTTTCGATTAGAAAGACACTATGTTCTGATTGTTCCACACTCACTGCATCTGTGCCTGCAGGAGGAACTTTTGCATTGTATTCACTGATATGCAGATATGCCAAGGTTAGTCTACTTCCAAATCAGCAGCGTGCCGATGAAGATATCTCCAGCTTTAGGCTCAAGCTGCCTACTCCAGAGCTAGAAAGAGCACTATACATAAAAGATCTCTTGGAGAAAAATTCTTTTTCAAAACGTCTTCTGTTGTTATTGGTCCTGATGGGTACCTCTATGATAATTGGAGATGGCATTCTTACTCCATCCATGTCAGGTACATCAGTTTTCCAGTTTATTTTTCTCACATGCAGTTGCTCTCTCATTTCTAACTAGTAGGGATTAGTTCCTTGGCTGTGGTTATGCTTTCTAAACTCTGCTTAATGTTTATATCTCATAGCCGTTTCATGTGCAGTTATGTCTGCTGTGAGCGGTCTTCAAGGCAGAATTTCAGGATTCGACACAGGTTGGTGACAGTTTTTTGTTGCATCTGAACCAACACGCACAAGCCATTACAGTGCCATATTTCCCCTTTTAGCTTGAAATTGTTAGTACTGTCAATTTCGTGTCAACTCATGATATTTTAATTGCTTCTTGCAGATGCTGTGGTCATTTTCTCAATTGTAATTCTTGTAGTATTGTTCAGTATACAAAGGTTTGGGACCGGCAAAGTGGGTTTCTTGTTTGCTCCTATTTTGGCACTTTGGTTCTTCAGTTTGGGATCCATTGGAATATACAACATACTTAAGTATGATATTTCCGTTCTAAGAGCATTCAATCCAGCATATATATATTTCTTTTTCAAGAGAAACAACACTAAAGCATGGTCTGCACTTGGCGGTTGTGTTCTGTGCATCACAGGTTTCTTTAACTGCATAACTTCAGATAATTATCCTTTTTTTTTTCTTAATGATTCTTTTCAAATACTTCATTATGGATTTTTTTTGTCCAATATTATTTTCCTAATTTGTTTAATTTGATTATCCTAGTACACTGGTTGAAATTTCTAAAGATGAGAAGAAACTGAAATCTGATTCTGTACATTAATGCATATAATCGTTGTTTGTTCACATACCCAGCTTAACTTCATGTAAGTCTTTTAAAATCATCAACCATTTAAAATAATTAACTTCTAAGTGGTTTTCATGTTGAGGATGGAGGAGCAAGGAAAAAACAGAATACTATTATAGTATTAAAAACAGGAGGATTGACAAGAACACTTACAAGATATGCCCAAATGCACACACTCTCTATATACCTTGCTTCATGAACTATGGTCCTATTTATAGGACCTAGTGATAACCACCCTATAACTACTAGATCATGATTGAGGTAGTTATCGAAACCACCCTATAACTACTAGATCATGATTGAGGTAGTTATTGAAATCACCCTGTAACTACTAGATCATGATAACTACCTAGATACTATGAATCAAATCTCAACACTCCCCCTTGATTCATAGTTGCATACACCGATTTGCGACATAAAATAAACATGCTTTTGAACTGGAAGCGACTTGGTGAGAATACCCGTAACTTGTTCATTTGTTCAACAATACTTCATTGTTATGGCTCCACTTGCTACAAGATCTCGAATGAAATGATAGCGTATCTCTATGTGCTTCGTTCTTCCATGAAATGTTGGATTCTTCGTCATTGCAATTGTGGCTTTATTGTCACAAAATATTTATGTTGCTTCTTTTTGTTCTTGATGAAGATCTTCAAGAAGTCTTCTAAGTCATATTACCATGACGAAGAATCCAATATTTCATGGAAGAACGAAGCACATAGAGATACTCTATCATTTCATCCGAGATCTTGTAGCAAGTGGAGCCATAACAATGAAGTATTGTTGAACAAATGAACAAGTTACGGGTATCCTCACCAAGTCGCTTCCAGTTCAAAAGCATGTTTATTTTATGTCGCAAATCGGTATATGCAACTATGAATTAAGGGAGAGTATTGAGATTTGATTCATAGTTATCTAGGTAGTTGTCATGATCTAGTAGTTACAGGGTGATTTCAATAACTACCTCAATCATGATCTAGTTATAGGGTGATTTCAATAACTACCTCAATCATAATTTAGTAGTTATAGGGTGGTTCTCACTAGATCCTATAAATAGGATTATAGTTCATGAAGCAAGATATATAGAAAGTGTGTGCACTTAGGAATATCTTGTAAGTGTTTTTGTCAATCCTCTTGTTTTTAATACTATAATAGTATTCTGTTTTTTCCTTGCTCCTCCATCCTCAACATTTGAAAAAAAATTTATGATATTTTATCATGTTTTTGACAAAACAAGTCTTGAAACCACTAAGATTGGCCTACAACATTGCAAACAATTCTAGATCTTCTGGTTAGTATACAAAAAAGAGAAAAGATTCAGAGATAGGCTATCACTCAGCTGCAGTACATATATGCATGTCGTGAGATACAAAGGGAATTCAACTTACCTTTTTGTAGTGCGGAATGAACTTCCATGAACCAACACAAATTGGTTCCATCTTGTTACAGTCACTCATCAGCGTCTTCCTCTTCGTCGTCGAATTCATCCTTGCGACGATTAACATCTCTGCCTTTCACAAGTTTCTTTGTACAAGCTAAATCATCGTTGCGTGGCCTTTTTGGGTCTTTAGATCTAGTAGAGTGCTTGGATCTCCTAGCATTTCCAATTCCAATAGTATCATTCTCTTCTTCGATCTCACCTGTCCATTCCTCATCCTCATAATCTCCACCTCTTCTGTTCTTCTTTCCACCCTTGTTCCTCTTCGAACTAGATCCTTCATCAGTCAGCCTGTCGTCATCATCCGGATCCGCATATCCATTCTCTATTAAGTCCCAAAGATCTTGAGACTTGAATAGAGTCTTCATCTTGATACTCCAAAATTCATAGCATTTGCTGGAGAAGATGAAGATAAAGGGTTGAGACATGGAATTGTCATTGAAAGCCATAATGTCCAATTCAGATTGAAACTAGGCTCTGATACCACAAATGTTGGGGATGGAGGAGCAAGGAAAAAACAGAATACTATTATAGTATTAAAAACAGGAGGATTGACCAGAACACTTACAAGATATTCCCAAGTGCACACACTCTCTATATACCTTGCTTCATGAACTATTGTCTTATTTATAGGACCTAATGATAACCACCCTATAATTACTAGATCATGATTGAGGTAGTTATTGAAATCACCCTATAACTACTAGATCATGATTGAGGTAGTTATTGAAATCACCCTATAACTACTAGATCATGATAACTACCTAGATAACTATGAATCAAATCTCAACATTTCAGTCTCTAGATTTGGTTTTCAGATAATTCTATCATTGGCTAGTGTGGTTTATTGACCATGGATGGGTAAAGAGCAAGAAAGTAAAGAGGAGTACCGTCACCTGGACTTTAATGTGGCGGTGCACCAACCGTATTTTAAGCATGTGGAAGTGCGCCAACCCCAGAATTCTACCAAAAGGCTTAATCCGGATTTGGGTGGCTAAGGCTTGTTGTACTTCAATGAAAGTATAGCCATTAGCCATGAAGAGTGTAGTGACTCGACATCACTTACATCTTTAAGTTTTATGGGTAATCTAGATTTGAAGACATTATAAAATGACTTAGGGTAATGCCTTACACTTCACACCATAGATCACACTTCTGATATAGTGATTGAGGATTATAATGACTTAGGATATTGGCTTACACTTCACACCATAGATCACACTTCTGATACAGTGATTGAGGATAGTTTTATCTTTAACGCTAAATCTAACTCAAAGCTAGTAATACCCCTAATGCATCCTGTGAAGAATATAATCATGTCCAAGCTGAATAAAGTCATGTGGTCAAATTTTTTAGCAACTTGGTAGGTCAGTTTTGATGAGTAACATATATGCTTATTTTTGTTATTTGGCCTTAGTAAGTCATAGTTGTTTTGATCGTATTAGAATATCTTGTAGGTAGATCTAGTACTATCTTAATAGCCTAAGATAAAAAAATGGGAACTCAAGAATAATTTGTTTGTTTTGTCATAATTAAAGATTATTTAGTTCATCTAGTGCAAGGAGAATATTCAAAATAAAAATGTTTGCTTAGTATATAAGTCTCTCATTGATACAAGGGCTGCGATGGGTCTAGTATACAGTCTTACCCTTATTTTTAAGTAAAGAGTTCATTTCCTTGACCGTGGTGTCAAGGCTCGACCTCACGGAGCATAATCAAAATTGTAATATGAATTTATATTGTGGTGAGAGAGAGCTCCATGTCACTGAACACTTCATGTTTTTTCAGTATCCAGAATCTAAAGTTGTGCTGACAGAACACTGGCACACCACTTGGCATGATACAGCGGAAGGCTGTGCCAACATAGTACTGCCATCTTGACACTGAGACAAAAAGAAAATTGAGAAAGGCAATGTACCATGGAGTATCAATGAGTTAACAAATTCCACGACATAACTGACTGCTACTGTAGATCCAGGTAGTTTAAAGTTTCGACATTCCAGATAAGCGCCACATTGAGTCAGCTGCAGTAAGAGGAAGATCGAAGGAAACTTAATTATTTAATGAAAAATCATCAATGCCAGGGATGCCTTTCTTTAGTAGATCTGAATGACATAATATGTTTCCGTGCATCTTGTGTTTTTTTGGGTACTGCATTGATGAAAGCACCTGATGTAATATTCGTTACAGCGCAAATAACTAAAAGAGATAATATATGTGATTGTACTTTATGTTTTTCTCTGTGGCTGTGGTACGCATATACATTGTGTTGAGAGAACTTTTCATACCTCGCTAGTGATTTTTTTAGCTTTATTACCAGCTAAATGTATTTTGACTAGCTTCTGACCTCTGCTTTGTGTATACATATTATGTATATTTCATGGAATTTCCTTTTGCTTCATGTTTGTAGGAGCTGAAGCAATGTTTGCTGACCTGGGCCATTTCTCTGTAAAGTCTATACAGGTTTATGACAGTTATCTTTCTTTGGGGTGATGCCGTGATCGACCCTTGCAATTAAGACAGTTTTTATTCACTAACTCCTACTGTATGTGCAGATAGCCTTCACATCTACTGTATTTCCATGTCTTCTTTTGGCGTACATGGGCCAAGCTGCGTATTTGATGAAACATCCATTTTCAGTGGAAGGAATCTTTTATGATTCTGTCCCAGGTGAGCCTTCTCTATACTATTCATTCTAAGTTAAATTAAAGATTAATTTTCTAGTCCAAAGATTTACCTTGTAACTAGCTTACACATTATTTGATGTCAATTTGTTGTATAGATATTTTATTCTGGCCAGTCTTTGTCATTGCCACGTTCGCGGCCATGATTGCCAGTCAGGCCATGATTTCAGCAACATTTTCCTGCATAAAGCAATCCATGGCCCTTGGTTGCTTTCCCAGGATTAAGATTATCCATACATCCAGGAAATTCATGGGTCAGATCTATATTCCTGTCATCAACTGGTTCCTGATGATTATGTGCATAATAGTTGTTGCTACTTTCCGGAATACCACAGACATCGCCAATGCCTATGGTAACTAGACTTTTTATCTTCTTGTTAAGAAGCACCTTTTCAAAATTTCCTGTACAATTATATATTTATTTATAATTTTTAATTAGTTATTGCTGGATTCTTCATGTTCTCTTTCCATCTTTATTTTTTCACCTCTCTCTTGGCCATATTGTCAATTTCCATCTCATAGATGACCTATGTAATTCATGTAATTTCTTGATGTTTTGATAAATTAATGCAAATAGCGGAGCTGAATGACTGATTAGGTTCTTTCTATAGGCATTGCGGAGGTTCTGGTGATGATGGTGAGCACTTCATTGGTGACACTAGTGATGCTCCTTATATGGCAAACCAATCTGTTTATTGCTCTATGTTTTCCCGCCGTATTTGGTACAGTGGAGTTTATTTACCTATGTGCAGTTCTTTCCAAGATAATGGAAGGCGGCTGGCTGCCTCTCGCTTTTGCTACCTGCTTTCTATGTGTCATGTACACCTGGAACTATGGAAGTGTGTTGAAGTATCAGAGTGAGATTCGAGAGAAGATATCCATGGACTTCATGGTTGAGCTTGGATCCACCCTTGGCTCCATTAGGGTCCCTGGCATCGGACTTGTGTACAATGAGCTAGTCCAAGGCATTCCTTCAATATTTGGACAGTTTCTGCTTACCCTCCCTGCAATTCATTCCACCATCGTTTTTGTCTGCATCAAGTATGTCCCTGTTCCGGTTGTCCCCCAAGAGGAAAGGTTCTTGTTTCGGAGAGTCTGCCAGAAGGACTACCATATGTTCCGTTGCGTTGCCCGTTATGGATACAAGGATATCCGGAAGGAAGACCACCACAATTTTGAGCAGCTCTTGGTGGAGAGCCTTGAGAAGTTTTTGAGAAGGGAGGCTCAAGAGCTTGCATTGGAGACGAGTCCAATCGACATCGAGCATGATCATGAGTCTGTAAGGTCCCAAGATTCCGCTGCACCGAGCGGAGTTGATGAACTGCAAATTCCACTGTTATCTGATACAGGAATCCGTAAAAGTCGCGCTACTTCTGAAGCAGGAGTTTCATTGCTTCCGTCAAGCTCTATCACTTCCGACGAAGATCCCAGTTTGGAATATGAACTTTCGGCTCTAAGAGAAGCAATGGATTCTGGATTCACATATCTGTTGGCCCATGGAGATGTGAGGGCAAGAAAGGAGTCCTGGTTCTGGAAGAAGCTCGTCATAAACTACTTCTATGCATTCTTGAGGAGGAATTGCCGGGCAGGAGCAGCCAATTTGAGTGTTCCTCACATGAACATTATTCAGGTCGGTATGACATACATGGTATGAGCTGTATACTAGACTCATTATCATCTTAGTAAGAAGTCCATGGCATCATCTCAATTATGTTGTTGTGCTACTTGTTGCCTGGTTGATCTCAAACAAGATATCTAGAAGATGCTCCCTGTCATATTTCTTTCGGTGGGGGCAAACAGCCAGAGCTAAATACAAGATTCTTCCCTGGTAGCAAAGATGTATCCCTTGAAAGATTTCTCATGGCTAAGGCTGTTTCAACGTGGAATCTTTTTGTCTTCTGCGATTCAAAAATAGACAAAAAAAATATCTATGAAAGATTTGGATTTTTCAGACTAAGATGCCTGTCTGCTTCGTGGCCATGGATGATGAGATTGGATTGCTTGTTCGTACTTCAACTTGGAACCCTAAACCACACGAAACAGGTAATCGCAAGACGACAATAAGAGTGGGTGAGAGGTCATGGTGTCCCATGACTCAATACCCACCAGAGAAGAAGTAGCCTTCTTCCTCAGGAACGTGCATGGCTCCTTCCGACGAACGGGGCTCAGCTCCATCCCTTTCCATCCACCCATCATAGCGCAACAAAGATGACACAGGCGGTGACGACGACGGAATTGAATCCGGTCGCGGCTGACATGTAATTGCTCAAGCAGGATACGACCTTCTGAGCCTTCTTACTGGCCGCGGCGGAAGGGACCCATATTAGTTGACCGAGTCAACTGGCTTACACCCAGTGTTTTCGTCTTGGGTGATTCGCTTCCGCCATCGGATACGTGATGAGGACAGCCGACAAATGAGACGTCGTGGTGGATGACGGAATCTAAGTGGATCTGTCGGCAGATCCTGCGCAATAAAATCTACATAGAGCCAGCTAATTGCGACGGAGTCAAACTAGACCGTACAAGAGCCGTTCTTCCAAGTGGATAAACGTGGTCTCTTATCAAGCAGTAATAGGAGACTACATAGATAGACAACGAAAGAGGAGACCCGCCATCGATTCAGACCCAAAATGAACCGTCGATCCTCTGTTGGTTGACGATAGATGAGATGAGGCTCATGCATGGTTCGATCGATGAGTGACTCATGATCATAGTCGCAAAACTTAGATCAGATCGATCGATCAATTGGATCATTTGAGTCTTAAATTTATTATATATATATATATATATTAAAAAATATTTATTTATGGTGGTATAATGATGAAGAATATGTCTATTATCTTTTTCACTATATTATATTTTTTATAATATTATATATATATTTATATTTTTCAATCAATGATTATGAATTATAATAAATGTATCCTCAATGATAAAAATATTATATTATTAAAGGAATGGATATCTTGATCCATTGCTTGACTATGATGACGACGATAATGATGATGATGATGATAGTCTATCCCTAAAAAAGGTATAAAGAATTAGTTAATTCATGATTGATGATGCATGTATATTATTTTTCACCACTAGAATTGATGGCTTTCTATAGGAGGCTTAATCAAAGGTAGGCCAAATTATGGACAAGAACCTAATTTCCTTGTTGTAGTTAGCACCAAACCCAATCATCATATGGCATGGTTGGTGGCCACCATTGTTGATTATGGCAGCTGGACATTGATCACCTGCAACACTTGGCAGCCACCAAGCAAAGGGAGACATGGCTGTGTAGGTCCCTCTACTGGGATGGCCCACCAGAGGAGCTTGATGTTACAGAAGCCTAAATGGGTGAAGTGCAAGAAGCTCTCTTGTCCTCTTTTGTGATGCAAAAGGCTGGAGGATCTGCAGTGGCCATGCTGGGGTATGGGTATGGGGAAGGAAGTCTCTGCATGAGGTCATCTTGAGCATGGCAGGGAGGTCCCACCAGATGGGGGCAAAACACCTCAAAGAGTGAAGCCATGGCTGAAGAGTCTGAAACCAGTGGATGTCATGTGGTGGGTTGCAAGAGGAGAGCCATAGTTGGCTTCTGCTTTAGCAGACATGCAAGTTGAGAAGATGAAGGCCTGGGCATGGAGTCTAGTCCAAGTCCAACCGGGCAAAGTCTCAGTTTGACCTCATCACAGAGTTGACTATATAAATATATGCATTACAACACTGAAGAATACTCCCTTATTATTTCTTCAAGACCCAAAGAGATGTTTGTAGAGCTCTTCCAGAAACAAAAACAGAGATGCTTGTGGAGGAAGAAATGCTGTTGGTTTCAAGTCACTGTAACATGAGAAGTCACAGTTCCAAAGGTCACATTTGTTTGAGAAAATTGATGCCCCAAAGAAGATTTTTGATTCGTAGTTCGACTTTCTTGGCTTGTGCAATTGACTATGCTCGATGATAAGATTATTTAGTCTCATATTGATTGAAGAGTGTCAGAATCAATGGTTCATAAGTTCGTTAGGTCTTTCTTATCCTCAAAGATATTTTTTGGAATTGAAAAGACAAAACCGTACGGGTACGGACCGTATGAATGATAAACCAAATGGTCTCTTATCACTAGACATTAGCTAACATCCAGTTTTCATGGCAGTGATATGGATCAGATGCATGCATGGATCCGAATCCTCAAAACTCGATGTCTGCAGACGATGACCTTAAACTAAGCTGCTCTACATATTATGTGACTTGTCTATAGAGCTTTCTGAGAATTAGCAGTAAAGAACCAGCAAGAACTATACTACCAAATGATCCATAAGGTTTCAAAGGATGGATGTTAATGGATCCATGTATTAGACACAATACATCAAAACCTAAACACACACACAGCATATACTAAAATAAAGACAAAAGCAGCAACAAAAGTTTCTTGAAGACTTACCTAATGGTGTTTAGTGCGCATGCAGGCTTACTACTGCATCCTTTCTTCAGATCTTGTGGTGGATTTGTTTAGTGGCCTGAGCTTATCCTGCAACTTTTTACTTAACCAGTTGAAACAAAGGAATGATTCAAAGACTCACAAAAGATTGATAGATTCACAAAAGCTCAACTCAGATAAGCTTGTCCACTGCAGAACATTCTGTATATTAGCCATTGGCTACAAGAAAAGACTGGTAGATTCATATATATACACAGCTTTTTTAGCTTGATAGATGTCCTGTTACAATATGATTTCTCTAATTATCTTTTCAAGGTGTAAGATTAGATAAATGTAGACAAGAATGTACTGAGAACAAGCCATAGTTCCATCTTGGATTGGTAGGTAGACAGACAACCAAATATTTATGCTATCCACTGAGATCCTATCAGTAATCACATCATTCTCACCCAACTGATAAGACCATGGCTTTTTTGTAGGAACTGTTTTGAGTATTAAAGCAGTCAAAAAATATTCTGTGGGGCTAATTATTATTAGGTAACAAGAATTACAAATGTCAACTTGTTCATAGGTATAGGTTAGGTTACTTGACAGTGTATCTCACTCTTGTTTTTGTTGGCTTGAAGCACCTGTCAATTGGAGTTATCTAAAGAGACAGTATGATGACCCTATCAAGTTCAAAGTAGCTGTTGGAAGTTGTTTAATGTTAAATCCAGGTCTCCACACTATAGAAATCCAATGGAAGCATAATTTGATTTGTGTTCTTCCACTGTTTTCAAATCATGTGCTAAACCAAAGACACAGGATGTGCTTTAGAAAAAGGAAATGAGATTAGGTGTATCATGTCTCTTAAAGGTTTAATTTAGCTCATGAAGAACACCACAATGCAGGATAAAATTGGATTTGATTCTCTGTTGAAAATATGATTACTGAGATTATAATTCAAATGAATAGCAAAACCCCCTAAATTGACTATTTCCAACTTGCTGTTCTTCTTGGTCTTCTTCTGTACATTAACACCACAAACAAAGAGTGCATCCATGGATGACAATTTAATATTAAAGATATAGAAATTGATTCACATGCTAAAATGACAAATTAATTGATATAATCTAACCTCTACAAGCTTTCCAAAATATGCAATCTATGGATATTCTTAAATAAAATTCACTTGGTCACAAAGGAAACTTGTACTTGTCTTTTTTGCTCATGGAAAGATTCATTTCCCTTAATCCACCTTTACAGAGATTTATGATTCAAACCACAAAAAGTCATGTGAGATGTGTCATCCATAAAACCCAGTTTCTTGCAGAGAAAGGAAAAAAAGGTGGCTGCAATTTACTTGTAGTCTTTAGGAGGTTGATGATTGATTAGACAAATCAAAAGGTGTGGAATGGATATTGATTTGTTCAAACCAAAAGGCAAGCAGGTAGTGGTCATCCCTCCTTTGTTTGGGTGATGTCAGGGGCATTTGTCCCTTTGATAAGTCAATTCCCACTTGCACCAAAAGGAGCACCAAGCTATCACCTTTCCTTCATAAACAAACACCTTGGCCTATAATCTCTCCCTTTCATCACCCCCACAAGTAAAACCACGGCCTTTTTCAGCTTAATCCCTCTGTTTCCCTCACCTCAATTGGCCACCTAACCATCCACCTCTCTCTCTCTCTCTCTCTCTCTCTCCTACTTTGTGTTGAGATTTGAGAAGCTCCCAGAGAAAAAATAAAAAGAGAGACTTTTTTTTCTGTTTATTAATAGGACAAAAAAGTCTTGTGGCTGAAGAGGAGCAAGAACAGCAGAGCCCAAAGAAGTAGAGCTAACAGGGCTGTAATAATAATATTCTAATCTCCTCCTAATCCCTCAGTGTTTCCTTCTTCGATATATCCGCCCTTGGATTCTCAAGCTTACTCCCATTTGCCACCTTCTCGCATCTGCATAAAGAATTGAAGCCTAATCCCTTTTGTCTGCTACTGTGCATCTCTTCTGCAGCTTCGACTGCCGTGGGAAAAATAACCATGGGTGTGTGAGGTTGTGCTCGCTTGGCAATGGATCTCGAAAGGGGACAGCGTTCCCGAACTATCAAGGTGGGTTGGAGTTTGCTTCCGGATTAAAGTCTAGATTTTTAAGATTGTGATGTCGAAAGTTCTCATTTTTTTTCTTGTACCAAAGTTTGGACATAAGAGTTGGTTTCTAGGGATTGCGACTCGTAGGACGCGATAGAGCTTCTGTTATCTGTGGTAGTTTGCCTACTTCTTTTACGTTAAGCTCTGGATTTTGATGTTTGTAATGGATTCCTGCTTCCGAGTTGGGAGTTCTAATTGGTTTACAGACTTTTCTCTCCCATTGTTGAAGTTAAGATTTTTAAGTTTTTCGTTGGTTTTAAGCTAACATAAATGCTTTGGATTGTATAATTTGATTAGTTCATATTGAAAGTTCAGATTTTGAGGGGATTTTGTGTTCAAAGGAGGAAGATTTTGTTTGCCTTTTGGATTGCAGAAACAATCTTGGAGGTCAGTTCTGATGCTGGCCTACCAAAGCCTCGGAGTAGTCTATGGGGACCTCAGCACCTCGCCACTGTACGTCTACAAGAGCACCTTCGCCGATGATATCGAGCACACGGAGAGCAATGACGAGATCTACGGCGTGCTCTCCTTTGTTTTCTGGACCCTCACCCTCATCCCTCTCCTCAAGTATGTCTTCGTAGTGCTCCGAGCTGACGACAATGGTGAAGGTGGCACATTTGCTCTCTACTCGCTCCTGTGCCGCCACGGGAGCTTTGGTTTCTTGCCAAGTGGCCAGCTAGCTGATGTGGAGCTCTCAGCCTATAAGAAAAAAGATAGTCCTGCCTCTGGTGGTGGTGCTGCTGCATCGATTGTGAAGAGACTACTGGAGAAGCATCATGCGCTGCAGCTTATGCTGCTGATTCTTGCATTGATTGGCACTTGCATGGTTATTGCTGATGGTATCCTCACTCCTGCAATCTCTGGTTGTACCTTGTTCCCTGTCTTTTTTTTTTTTTGGATTCTTTTAGTGGTAAATTTGTTCGCTTCTTTGATCTGATATTGTCTTTGACATCGACAGTTTTCTCGGCAGTCTCAGGACTTGAGCTTGCTATGTCCAAGGAACATCACAAATGTAAGGAAATTATTCTGTAATACAGATATTTTTTTACACAGATGCTATGTTTACAAGAACTAGATGTAGATGGACAGATGTAGCTGCCATTGGATAGTGCTCTCCTCTTCTCTGTGTAACTTCTTATTTATCATACTGTGTTTAGGCTGTGGATGAAATTGGCACACAAGTTCTTTGCCTTCTGACTAATCATCTATGGCTGCAAAATTCAACAGTATTTCTTGTCATATAATTTCTGTATCAATTAGAAAAGACTCGTTATGTTTTTTTCCAAGTTTTTTTGTTTTTTATGGTTTGCCTTATGTTTTCGTTAGAATAATCTGATGCATATTGCTGTTTTATTATTAAGCAACAATAAACTTCTTTTTTCACAGGAATTTTGTCTAATCACGTCCATTTGTTTGAGACCTTGAGCTTTTCCATAATGTTTGTTATTGACCTAGAGTATATTATTGTCATCGTGCTATCTAAAGTTAACGATGTTAAATATAACATAGCAGCTTATATCCTTCTAAGGTCATCATTAGACAAGCTTGTACCATCTCAGTTGCTACTCCATATATTTCTCCTTAACTTTTAAAGTTGAAATCTTTCATCCATTATGCTCATCCTTTCCCCATCTACTGTACGATAAAGCAGTCTATGGCTCGTTGAAATGTAGCAATACTTAAAACACTTGCATCTAGTAGCTATATGATATTTATGCTCGTGAAGTATTAAGTTCTAATGAGATTGGAAGTAGCTATTACTGTGTATTCTAGTAGTAAATTAGTTAATTAGCTAATATATCATAATAGAGAAAAATGTTTTCGAATCTCTAATGCGACTGGAAAGTAGTTGCTATGTAATCTTCAGTGGTAAACTAATCGAGGTGGTTTTTATACACTGGCTATGTGGTCATTGTTTTCTTAGTTGTTGATGTTAAATACTTTTTCTGATATATCAGTTCTCAATTTCCAGATGTCGAGGTTCCTATCGCATGTCTCATATTGGTCTGCTTGTTTGCTTTGCAACATTATGGTACTCACCGACTAGGGTTCCTGTTTGCGCCAATTGTTATGCTCTGGCTATTATGCATTAGCGTCATTGGTGTGTACAATATATTCTATTGGAATCCACGTGTATATCGGGCCTTCTCCCCCTTATATATGTACAACTTCTTGAAGAAGACCCAAAGAGGAGGCTGGATGTCACTGGGTGGAATTCTGCTATGCATAACAGGTTTGTCGAAGTTGCTCATTTGTGGAAATAAATCTTGTTATGCTTGAATCTACATTCTCTACTTTGTTGTAGGTTCCGAAGCTATGTTTGCTGATCTGGGACATTTCTCACCGTTATCAATAAAGGTATAGGAAAAAAGAGAGAATGGATCTGGATTATTGTTGGTGAACATGCATGTTTGTTAATTCTATAAGTTTGTTTCCTTCTCATAATGTTCTTGATTTTACTCGAGTGGTGAAACATTGCTTGCTTGATTTTGTAGACCATCAGACGTTTCTGGTTTATGGCGTATGGTGATTTTTTACGTATTATGATCTAGAATAATGGAAAAAAATTGGATTGAGAAAAGTATATAGTATTTAACTACGAAGAGTTAAAAATTAAATGGGATTGAAGTGCACTGGCTTAACGCTATATTGGTCAGAACCTTGTGCACTATGCCAGCCAAAATGATCACAACTGAGTTGATCATAAGATTCTGCTGTTAACTAATTTATTTTTTGTTGAAATATGTTAAAATGATGCAATCTTGATATGTGGTGGTTGTAACACCTAATTTTCCATCCTACATAATACTTTATCATTATATGGTATCAAGATAAAATGCTGCGTTTTAGATTATTCTAATAAAAATTGCTTTAATAATCTTGCTCAAAGTGATTTGTGGCCTGGGTCACCCACTCTAGCTCTCTAATGAAACGGCACTTGTACAGATTGCCTTTACTTCTGTGGTATACCCATCCTTGCTCCTTGCTTATATGGGACAAGCTGCTTATCTCTCTCAGCATCACATCATCCAAACTGATTACCGAATTGGATTTTATGTATCTGTACCAGGTAGTTACCTTCTATGTTAGGTTGAAATTGCTTTCAGGATCAGTAATTATCGTAATGCTTGATTTTGCATGATTCACTTGTAATTTTCTTTGATAGAGAGGATAAGATGGCCAGTCATGGCAATTGCTATTCTTGCTGCTGTGGTGGGAAGCCAAGCAGTTATTACGGGTACTTTCTCAATCATTAAACAGTGCTCTGCCTTGGGATGCTTTCCTAGGGTGAAGATAGTGCATACATCATCCAAAATACATGGTCAGATATACATCCCAGAGATCAACTGGATTTTGATGACACTTTGCTTAGCTGTCACTGTTGGATTTAGAGACACAAAGCTCCTGGGCAACGCATCAGGTATTACATTCATATAAAGTATCAAACAACTATTACTTGCCATTCTCATGTTAGGTGTTCCAACCCTTTTGGTTTTATCTCTCTGAAATTTTTTTCTGTTCTCACACTGGTATATTCTTTATGTTTTCCTACTTATGCCTTTTGGAGTTGTTCATATTCCACCCATCTTTTGATATAGATTTTGTACTTTCATCATGGGCAAGTGGTCTTATAATGTTAAAATTATTGTGCTTGTTCATCTAGATCATGTAATTTTTGTATCCAAAGTCTTCCACAACAAAATTTGGAAATCTATATATCGTCTTTTGGTAATGATTATTGCAAATTCTTAAATTAAAATGAAGTTTGAAGATGTCTGTAGGGATCAACATATGTTTGTCCATTTGTTAGAAGCGACGGTTGGTCTCTTGTTTAATGAGTATTTTCTTTGTTGGAAAGTGTTTATCTTTATATTAAGTGTTTTTTTTACCACAGAAAAGTATACTTGGTGGCGTGTCTTCAGGTTTCGATAAGAATGATTAAAGTAAAATAATTTGATTTCAGGTTGGCCGTGATTAACAATCCTGGTTAATTGGTTATAATTGGTTGGACTCCAGAGATCCCTTGAGATCAACTCATGGTATTAGCCAAGATTAGTCTGGTATTATTCAGCATTGGCAGGGACCAACTAGGATAAAAAAGATCATATGAGCTTGAGAAATCGGGGTGTCTAGGATCAGCAAAGGTTGATTGGTGGCTCGGCTGATTTACTAGGCCATTTTAAGTTGAGCATCATGCTGCTGTTCTTGTTTTTTTTGTTTTTTGTTTGTTTTCTTATTGCATTTTAATCCTATATGGTGCTATAGAATCCATTTTATTGTGTGTCATTCTCTATCATTCCAATTTCCATGTTGTATAAATAATCAAATGTGGTTATCACGCTATTATATTCATAATTTCTAGATCCCTTGTGTCATTGCCACCTCTGGTCTTGTAGTGCTTGTTCGCTTCCTTTGTACTTTCCAAGAGTGCAGTATCTTGGTTTACAGCTTTTGCTGCCTTTCTGTCACTTCTGCTTGCTTTCAGCATGCAAAATAGGAATAGAAAGAAAAAGGATGTGTCATCAACTAACAGTGGTAACTAAATTACCTGACAATAGTGTAATGTAGCCGGATATTGATGTGGTAATGATAGTAGCCATCAGAAGCTTGTAGCATATGATTAATACTTTATTTTACTTTATGTGCATGATGTCTATCGAGATGATTCATATGCAAAGCAACCTTTTCAATTTGCTAATTTTTTGATTTATCATCTTTTGCAACAGGGTTAGCAGTCATGTCTGTCATGCTGGTCACCACCTGCTTGATGTTCCTCGTAATTGTCCTCTGTTGGCATCAAAGCATCTTTCTGGCTGCATGCTTCATTCTTTTCTTTGGTTCAATTGAGGCGCTCTACTTCTCGGCATCTTTAATCAAGTTCCTTGAAGGAGCTTGGTTTCCTCTCGCACTATGCATCGTTTTTATGATCATCATGTACATCTGGCATTATGGGACCATAAAGAAGTACGAGTTTGATGTTGAGAACAAGGTTTCCATCAATTGGCTTCTAAGCCTCGGCCCTACCCTAGGCTTTGTACGTGTGCGAGGCATTGGCCTCATACACACTGAGCTCGTATCAGGAATCCCAGCCATCTTCTCCCACTTCGTCACCAACTTGCCTGCATTTCACCAGGTATTGCCAAGTAATCTTTTTTACATTTTACATATCAATTTTAGGTGGTCTAAATACTTGTGACTATGGTGGTAGTAGATCAAATATATGTCTTCATTTTCACTTTATCAATACATTTTGATATTACGTAATATATCAAGCCATTCTTAAATTTCTTCTGGCTCAGGTTGTTGTCTTCCTTTGCATTAAATCAGTGCCAATGCCGTACGTCGACCCCCAAGAACGATTCCTAGTCGGTCGGGTTGGCCCAAAGGAATACAGGCTTTACAGGGTCATCGTCCGATACGGGTACCAAGACATACAAAAAGATGACTTGGAGTTTGAGAGGGATCTTGTTTGCAGCATTGCTGAGTTCATCCGATCTGAAGGATCAAAGCCCAGCGGTCTGGCTGAAGAAACCGATAAGGATGATGGGCAAATGACAGTCGTCGGGACAGGTTTGAGGATCCGCGAGGAGAAAGTTGAAGCTGAAGATGTGCCAGGCCCATCAGCCTCGAGGGAGATACTCTCGCCTGTGATAGTACCAAAGAAACAAGTGAGGTTTCTCTTGCCCAGGAGCCCGAAAATAAAGGAAGAGGCGAAGGAAGAGTTGCAAGAGCTGCTGGAAGCAAGGGAGGCAGGAATGGCCTTCATACTCGGGCACGAGTACATGAGAGCAAAGAGCGGGTCGAGCCTCATCAAGCGGCTGGCGATCGATCTTGGGTATGAGTTCTTGCGGAGAAACTGCAGGGGCCACATGTATGCTTTCAGCATCCCTCATGCTTCGACTTTGGAGGTCGCAATGGTCTACCATGTCTGAGCTTCCTCATGTGTTTCCAATTTTATTTTTTTTTGTCATGTGAACTGTAGATGATCATGTTGCTTCTCATGGTATAGTGATGATAAATCAAGAAAGAGTAGTAGTTTTAGCAGGATGGTAGATTTTACAGATGAAGTTGTAGTTCCCCTGAAGTACCATTGTACAAATGAGGAGATATGTTTTGTTATGTACATATATGTATATATATACTCATCACAGCTCAAATGAGAAATCTTCTCTCTTGTTCAAGTCACTGTATGATATGATGGATGTTGTGATCATAATTCGAATGATCTTGAAAGAGTTCATTAGCTCAGTGATAATTTCAGATTTAGGAGTTAACAGGGGTTTAATAGAACAGTAAGAACAGTATTCTTTTGCTTGGATTCCACAGGTCGTGTTTTCCGTCGCGTGGTTTGCATGAAGGAAGCAGACTGGGAAAAGGATTCGTTCTCTTTAATGCGTCCAGAGACTTGGAGAAACGACGACCAATATGAGTGAAGCCCGCCGCTTCGGGTCACTGCTCGAGTTACGATAGGGGGATGATGTGGCGCACGCACCACGTCCTTGAGTCGTGACTGAAGCGGCGGCGTTAGGCGCGACATCGAACATGATCGTGCCCCGTAGGCCCGGTAGGTGTGGCGTCCAACAACACGCCTCGTGACAGCCGCGACATGTCTTACACCCGTGACAAGATCTTTTAGTTGTAACGTTACATTGCCTCCGAAACCGTTATAATAGACGATATTTATTGCCGTCGTCCTCTCTGTCCTCTTTGACAGGGGAGGCGAATTCATTCAGTCTCAATTTTCTGTATCTCAATCAGCCAATCCATTCGATTCGCCACATGGAGGTGGACGCCAACATCGACCCGTTCGATGATCCGTCGGCCGGGTCCGATCGCCGGCAGTACTGCTGCTGCTTCCCCTTCTCGAGCCCCTGGGAGCGGATCCAGGCGCCGGCGCCCGCCGAGGGAGGGGACGAGCGTCGCCGGTGGTGGAGCGGCGCGGGGTTGAGGGCGCTGATGATGAAGGGGAGGGAGTGGTCGGAGCTGGTGGCCGGGCCGAGGTGGAAGACATTCCTCCGGCGGTTCGGGCGGAACCCTAACAGGGGGAGGGCAGCGGGGGGGCTGGCGAGGTTCCAGTACGACCCGTTGAGCTACGCCCTCAACTTCGACGAGGGCCAGGGCGGCGACAGCCCCGAGGGGGGATACGACGACCACCGCGACTACTCTGCCCGCTTCGCTGCACCGGCCCCGCCGCCGCCAGCCGCCAGCGGGCGCTGAGGTGTTCTTTGACCTGGAAAGGGTGGTCAACGCACGTTAGCGTAATCGGATTGGGCTTCCTTTTTGTTACCTGTTGGTAGATCGGCTTGGTGGTGTCGTCCAGTCTTCATGTTCCTATTCCTTTTCGCTGGCCTTTGTCTGGTCCTGTTATTGTTGGTGTGGTAGAAACCGTACGATACAGCGTCGACTTGTTGCTTTTTGTTCTGATATAATATTTATGAAATTAGGAAGGTTATGGCTTTGTGGCATGTATTGGTTGCTTAAAATTCTTTAATACAAATGTGTATAACTACTTCGTTACTTCTGGTCAACCTCATGTATACCGAATGGGTTGCCGTGTATGCCAACTCGGTGCCGCCCGCTTCTAACCCCAATGCCAAACCAGAAATATATCCAAGCTTTACTGTTCCCTAAAAAGGGCATTAAAACTCATGCAGATTTGCCGTAGGTTACAGCAAATCAAAGTCAACCTTCCTGGATTGGAACATCAACAAACGACGACAGTTAAAACCAGAAACCAATATTCTTATACTCTATTTAGCATCATCACAACAAAAACAATATTAATGTCAAGAACATCCTGATCTTGTGGGAGGAAAGCGATTACATTACCATTTGTTTACCGAGACAACATCTATCCATGATGGCTCATAGGCCTTGGCCTTCCGTGTATGGAAACCAAGTAGTTTGTGGTTACCACAGATTTGGTTTGAGCAAAGAATCACAACTCCTGAAGAAATCAGTGAAAATTCTGGATCAACCATACTGTCTTGCACAGCGCAAGGTCAAGAAAACCAGTAAATTCTTCTGTTGCTCAGCTGAGCCTTGTCTGCCTGCTTATTTCCTCCTGGTCTGCTTTATTTTTTCCTTCCACAAGGTAATAGATAACTGCTGCTACCGGCGTAGGTTCCCCTCAAGCCTCTCTATGGCAGCACCAACACGGCTTCTATTAGTCTCTCCCTCCTCATCCAGATCAGAAGGTTTAGAATTTAATCTTTCTTCATTTGCCTTCTCCATCAGCTTCAGATGTACCCAACCTTGCAAAATAAAGCAATGAATCAACATTGTGTCTCACGTTAAACAACATAAAGTATTAAGTCTACATAAGCGCAGAGACGTGATAAGGTGGTAAATATCTTTCATTGTTATCGATAGAAGTAACAGAATGCAAGCTAGGTTATAATCACAAGCCGTATCACAATCTAAAAGGAGTTGACAGATTTATATTACCTAAAGGGAAACAAATTCCAGCTCCCAAGACTGAACCAAGCAACACATTCCTAGCACGCCACTTCAAGGAACCTGGCACTGATATTACAGAACAATACGAGTTAAAAATTTGATTGCTAGCTGATAACACACCCACTAACCATTCCTAATCTTCTCTACAATTCATATACAGAATAATTAAGATAATTGATAAGAATAATTGGCATAATGTTTTGTGTGTGTAAAAGGATGACAAGCATAAGAGTTAAATATCAAAACATGAATGAATCTACTAATATAGTTGGTGACTACAGATGCTGAAGTCATCAATAATTTGGTGTCTGAGAAAAATCTGAAACAGTTGGTTGATAAATTAGTCAGTCATCCAGAAATCCAGAATACAATATGCATATCATCATTGGATGCCATAGTCTGTGTTATCAAGCAATTAATAGTTTAAAACATTTGCAATAAATAAATAATGCATATATTGCTTGCACATGTGCAATATCATGATACCACAGCCTTAAGAAGTATAGATTTCAAGTCAGGCAACATTCAAAGTAAATAAAGATACACTTGTCAAATAAGGTAATGGAAACAAAGAGAATATTAATTGATTAAATATAAAGGCAAAATCAATTCTTCTAGTTTACATGATCAAATTTTTTTAGTATTACTAGTGGGCAGAAAATAACTCAGAGCATCCTATGTAAAATAATCTCTTGTAGGAAAAATAAGCTACTTCATTGTCAAGGAAAACCATTCTTTGATCAGACAGATGTAGGTAAAACACAGAAGAAAATAGTCAAATTGTCTCACTTATAAGACCAAACATTGCAGCAGTTGCAGAACCAGCACCAGCCACATTATACACATCATGCACACCACGCTTTTCAGCCAGGAGATTTTGCAAGCCATAAAATGCTGCAGTGAACATGCCAAGGCGAACACCACCAACAATTGAACCACGAGCTACACGGATGAATCTTTTCTCCATTGCATCTCTCATTATTCTGTACTGTTCACGCTTGTCTGGAGTGCTCCCAAGCTTCAACATAACTTCTGCATCCTTGCTCTGACAAGATAGAATATGCTTACCAATCAATAGAAAAGGGGCAGTTAAGTTATAAAAAACCAGCTTCTTACATCAACACACCTATACTGCTATACCCCTGACTTCCAAAGCAATTTCACAATGCTGTTGCTTTGCTTGCTTTTGGTTGATCTTGTTTGGCAAAATGTAATAGGCCAGACCCCAGCATTTAAATAATTGCAAAAATAGACGTGCATGAAACTTGCTACAATGATAAAGGCAAAGATTCCCATAAATGTGATAATGCATGACAAAAAGAAGAGAAACAAAATGAATGAGCTCGTTTTTCAATGAAATTAGTAATATAACGAAGCATGCCGTATATTCATTCCATATGATAGATAATCCTAGTCAAGAATAAGATACAAGGCAATAGAAATCCTAAGTTCTGATCAAGTTGGGACCACAGCCCTCCTCAGTCTCGAGATCACAATGCTACCATGCAGACGAAACCATCAACCTATCTGAGTTCATAAAGGTCTTATAGAGCAAAATCTAAGATATTAACCCCTAACAGATACAAATTTCTTATCAAGATACAATTTTAACAATTAATGAGTTTTCCAACTAAGTCCCAGGAATCATTAGCCAAAACGAGTTGTCAGCTTGACCGATAAAGCATATATGCTGTTTAAAAAATGGGTGCCCAGTGAAGCATACAATACAGTGAAGGTATAGTAAGTAGTTCTCTAATGAGAAATAAGACAAACAATATAAACCAAACTTTTTCCCGAAAAAAAAAGATTACCACAGATGCAGAAGCCTCTTTGCTTCCACCATATAGCAATCCTGCAAATACTCCAACAATAGTTGCTGTACCCCAATTAACTGTTCCAGGCAGTTTTCGACTTCCCTGAATATGAAACAATGTATTAAACCATTGGAAAATATTCATCTCAAAAGAATTCTTTCAAATATCAATTCCACAGTTATGACCACTCTATTGCAAAACTCTACCCCGTATTCAGCAGTGTAGTACATCTAAAAATATTTTGCTAATCTGGAAACTCTTCCCCGTATTCAGCAGTAATAATATAATAAACAGAAGATGGTACATGGGAGAAACAAAAGCAGCCTGGATTTTCTACCTACAAGTTTGACGTCTCAATTCACTTTCCTTTAGAAGCCTCACATATCTTATATCCATATTGGCAGAGAACACAAAAAAGGCAAGTTTGAGACTGTGGATGCCCTCTTCAAACTCGAATCCTCTTTTTCTTCTTGTTTATTCTTGTACTCTATCTGATATAATCCATATTGCTCGCTGTTCCACCTTTTATGATGGAGTTTGCTAATAATGGCTTGAATAAAAAATCTCATTTTTGACATTTATTTTCTAATGTTGCAGCTACTGATCATTGCTTATCTAGCATCCCCTATGGGTGTTATAGCTGCAATGAGTATTAATAGTAGGGTTGGATGTGCATGAGCTCCAAAGGAAGTTGAAACTGATGTAACAAGTTATGGGTTAAGCTTTAGCCATCTAAGACTGCTCTATTGTCGAGGTATCCACAACAAGATCCTTAAAATAAATTCTTCTTTTTGCTGACATTTTTTAAGTGACAAATAATAAAGTTTGACCATTAAACCTGCTTTCCTGACTATCTTAATATGCAGGCATGCAGCAGCCATATATTTGTTTCATGCAGGCATATCCATTACACAATAGCACACAATCAACTCACAAAAGCAAAATAAGGCCTTTATCACAGCCCATGGAATATGAAAGCTTTTTCATTCAGATCTCCCAAAAATCAGATGTCAATAAGAAACACCTTATCAAGCACAAATATGGAAGAGTGGATTTGCTCAACATTCTTCACAATTGCAATTCAATTTAACCACATCATATTTTCTAGATCTAGGCTTAATTGAAATAAAATTTTAGTTGAAGTGGGTCCTTGTGTTCTAATCAAACAATGACTTCAGCATATAACTTACCTAATTCAGTGTTGTCATTGTTAATTTATTTTGATAGGTTGAATCAGCTAAGATTTGAATTGGTTTCACCTTTTGACTAAAGGTTAGAAATAGCTGCAGCTATGATTGAGTATATTGTGCAGCACCTCCTAGCCTTTATCTAAAAGAGTCTTGTATAAAAACAAATTCCCAAAAAGACAAGCAGAGATTCAGACCTACTTTAAGGATAGCAAGGTTGCTAAAAAAGGATATTCGTAATCAAAATTTACATTCATCCTTCACACAGGCTGGAGGAGCCTAGAGCAATGGTCCACAGTTTATCTTCTCAGTACAGCAAAAGATCAGTATCCCGGCCAAACATAAACTCCTTTTTCCTTTTTTTTTTCCTTTTATTTGGACAAATAGAACACTATCAAAAATCATTTCCCAATCTAAAAAGTAACTATTGTACCATAAAAATCTCCACTTAACTACAAATCCGCATAAGTGTAAATCTACAAATATAGCATAGCCATCATGTATCCGGTCAGAATCACCAAGGAACAGGTAAGTTCCTCTTGTAAGCCATAGTAACTTGAACCAACCTACCTAATAGAATGAAAAGCACTCTCTTTCGGTAACCAAAACGATCAAGAATTCAAGAAACAGAACAAATCAAATCCATAAGTGATTCGGAATCGAAGTCTTCTCTTAACTCCAGGGGCGGAAAATTCCTCACCACGATTTTGATGTCCATGAACATGGTAATGCATAAATAATGAGATAGGAGCAGATAGAAAGGACATACTTTGAGATCGGATGATGGCATCGCTGAGTCGACAGCGGCGCCATCGACACCAACACTGCTGGGCGGCGACTGGGGGCCCCCCTGCTGCTCCTCCCCCTCCTTCATGACTCCGCCTCCGCGCCAAGAACTCGCCGCTCGATCGCGATGAGAGATCAAGAACAGGGGCTCAGGATGACAGACAACGTCGAACCTAAAACCTAGAATGCCGCACCTCTTTGGCCGCGGAGGAAACTTAATGAACCGAACCGCTTCGGTCCGGAATATTTTGAATCGGGACGCCCTCAGACCTCCGAGGCAAGGCGATCAAGAAATAACAAGATGGAGAAGTGGATCCAGATCTCCAAAGGAACCGGCAAGAACAAACACGATCGAGCACAAGAACAATATTCAGCCAACAAGAAGAACAAACATGTGAAAAGAACGGAAGATGTACCCGGTACGGTTCGGTCCCGAATATTTCGAATTGGGATGCGGTCAGATCAAGGATTTCATCGACGACGACAATAACGGAACAAGAAAGGCCGATCAACCCAAAAACCCTGCTAATTCACAGATCCACTGAAGCAAGGCGATCAAGCAATAGCAAGATGGAGATCTGGATCCAGCGCTTCAAAGGAACCGGCAAGAACAAACACGATCGAGCACAAGAACAAGATCCAGCCTACAAGAAGTACAATCGAGTGAAGACAACGGAACATGTGCCCGGTCCGATTCCGCCCACGAATATTTTGATTTGGGACGCGGTCAGATCAAAGATTTCATCGAAGGCGACAATAACGGGACAAGAAACGGTGATCAACCTAGGAAAGGCGATCGAACAATAGCAAGATAGAAAACCAGATCCCGATCTTCAAAGGAACCGGCAAGAGAAAAACACGATCAAGAACAAGAACAATCAATCAACACGATCGAAAAAGGATGCGATCGATTCCAAAGATGAAGAAAGATCGGCGATCACCTGAGCAGAATCCCCACCCCGTCGCCCGCTTGACGAGAGCGGATCTGGAGCCGGCCAGGGATCGTTCTTCGATCCACTACCCGGCCCGATGAAAGGAGGGTTTCTCCGTTCGGCCCAGTTCTCATATGGGCCGCCCGAAGTAGAGTCCAAACCTCTAATAAAAGGAACGGATCAGAACGCGACAGCTATGCCTTTTAGATTCGCGCAGGGTGCAATGAACCGTAAGTGATCCCTTTTTTTTTTTGGTATATTGTTGTTGTTATTACCATCTATTGTCACAATATATTATGGTGCTTTCTTTCACATAAAATTAAAAAAAAATCTTTATAAACACTTCAAAATAAGTCGAGTTTTTTTCGAACTTAATTGATTTTATCTAAACAATTATTACCGAAGCATAAATTTCGTATAAAAAAAATTGAATATATAAAGAAAATAAAGATTTTACTCAACAGATCAAAAAGATGAGCATTTAAAAGGAAACAACTTGTAATGTCCACATAAAAAAAAATAAAAAATAAAAAGGTAAATAGACATTTTTTTTTTGAGTCAATAACAAAATCCTAAAGAATTTATAGCCAGTGGAAGGGAAAGGTGATGATGACACTGAATACATTAGATTCTTCCTTAACTGGAACCAAGTCTCACACAGTGGCCATAGGCAGCAGAGAGCCATGTTGGATGGTCCTCCTTTTGTTCTTGTCAGTTCTTTGGAGGTGAATGCAGACAACATCAGACGCACTGTCCTTTGATTGGCTTACATTGCTTGCTGGTGGTGCAGAGGCCTCAATTATAATCCTTTTTCTTGGCTTACAGTTTGCAGTGTCAGAATTCATAAGAGCTTGGACCTGGAAAACATAAAAAGCCTGATAAGAGTAGCATTTGTAGTTGTTGATTCACAGATTTTCCATACACATGCAAACAAGAGACAAAAAATGGCACTGCCAATCTGAAATCAGCTTCAGGGGGTTGGAAAAACTCTTTCCATCATCTTACATTACTCCCAACACAGTTGTTATGACTCTTCAGTTGTTTTACTGCTGAGTTCAAAGTTGTAATCTGCACTCTGAAACTCACAGATGGATGTAGACATTTTCTCACCCTCCTCTGTCTCATCCAATCACTCAGTAAAAGAATAGATTCCAACACAACCATATCAACCTCAGAACAAAACCAAATGGGCAGTCATTCATTGATTGTTTGCATGCATTAGCTTGAATATCCAATTAAATTGATTTTGTTTGTTTGTTGCTGCCCCATTAAATTCTTTGCTGAAACAGTCACAGTAAATAGATTGTCAGTTGTAAGATTCAAGAGTGACAAGATAAAAGGTGAAATATATGGGTTCAGAACAAAATACCCTTCAGAGATGTTGACATTCCAAATCTTTCAGCATGAGAATCCCTTCCACTGTACTCCATCTGACTTCTAATAGATCATTACCACTACAAGAAGTCTTAAAAGTTACATCAAAGCACAAACACAAACTTATTCATATATAATGAGAGTGTATAATTGAGATGATGTTGAAGGCTTTGGTTAAAAGCAAAGCAACATTTACTGTAGAAGAAACAGTCTGAAGCCCTGAAGACCTAAATGAAGTAATTCAGATTTGATCATGGCAGTATGTCCAAAATGGAGTATGAAACTTTATCTTTAAAAGAATAAACACATGTTATTCTTCAGATGTCAGGCACGATCAATAGCGAAATCTTATTTTTCGGTAGAAATAATAGCACGAAACATCGGTCTTCAAGCTTCCAGTTAGATTTTTTTTTTCGCTTTAGAAAGATCAAAACATATATCTATATCTATATAAATAGTGTATTGACTCAATGATCATCCTATATACATCCCCAAAGATCATTGGAATGAGTTGTTGGACTTAGTGTCTTCGACAGACCCTCTGGGTTAATTGACAGGACAACTACTGAAGACAAAAATCCAAGAAACCTACAGCAATGGCAGAACTAACACAATCTCTTTAGATAAGGAACATCCATCGACTGAAACCATGGCCAAGTCCTTTGGATTCTCCATCATCCTATGGGAAAGGAGAGACAACAAAAACAGGAGCATAATTGCCCATCTACTAGAAGACATTGATTGCAGGAGATGCTACTTGACCAGAGAAGCATCCTAAACCGAGGTTTGTGACTATCCAACGTCTATGGAAGCTGAGCACAGTTATGAAGCTACAGTAGCTTCAGATGTTCTCTGCAGGCTTGACAATTAGATGTGTTTCTTAAGCCTTCAAGAAATGGAACAGTAGAAGAATTTAAGCTTGAATAACACAAGATATCTGCATCACTACAACATAAGGTTAGCATCATATACCTCTTCACTGCATGTTAAAAGAATATAAAAGAGTTGAAGTAGATGAAATGGAAGAGAAGCAAAAGAAAGATGGAGTTCTGAGAAGCCATCACTAAAGGAGGACAGGATTTATCACATTACAGCCATGGTTCATGCATCCTCCAAGCTTGGCCTGATCCATGGCAAGTGCCCATCCAAAGGAGCAGAATCTGAACACACTGGGAACTTCCCCTTCTTATCAGACCACTGCCAGATCTTGGACACAGAAAAGCTCTCATCTCTGCTCATAGCATTGACCCTTCTTCCCCTGCCATCGCCGTTCATGGTGGAACCTGTAAAAGCCACCTGGAGACTGGCATCAGACACCACATACTGATAAGAGCCCATGGAGAAGCACCTCCTGGCATCCAAGTTGCTACTGCTAGTCTCCCCTATCTCTCTGCTTACTTTACTCTCACCCATGCTGCTGCCATCGTCGACAGCACCGTCACCGGCTCCATTGCTCAGCTTCTTGAACTTCCCAAGCTTGACAGAGAACATTCGCTCATCGGCTTCCGCTTCCTGGTCCCCGGAGAATCCCTCCTCATCCTCCTCCCTGTAATCGTCGAACGCATACATGGGATTCTCGATGGCCAGCCCCTGCACGAATATGGCTCCCCGGCAGAGCGGGCAGGTGGAGTTGGAGAGCAGCCATGTGTCGATGCAGCCGAGGTGAAAAGCATGGCCGCAGACGGGCAGCAGCCGGAGCTTGTCGTCGGGGGCGAATTCACATAGGCAGACGGCGCAGTCGAACGGCTCTTTGGAGCCAAGGATCTCCTTGTAGAGGAAGAGCGGCAGCGCGTCGATGAAGGCCTGGTCGAGGCCCGAGTCGTGGAGGTGGAACAGCTGCTGGAGCTGGCGCTGGAGCGTGCCGGGGCCCGGGAGGTCGGCGTTGCGGCGGCGGCGGGCGTGGGCGTTGGAGTGGGGGGAGGAGGAGATGGAGGAGGACGGCGGCCGCTTCCTGAGGAGAAACCTGACCAAGAGGTGGAGGAGGCCAGAGATGAAGAAGAGGGCCGCAAGGATGACAATGGTGAAGAGGACTGCGGGGCTTATCCTGCTGCTTGGGGAGGATGCTGCTGCTGCTGCAGCTGTTGTTGTTGGAGATGGCTGGAACGGGATGGAGTCCCGGCTCAAGGCACCAAGATGAGAGGAATGGTGAGATGAAGAAGCTCCACCCCTGTTCTTGACCTGGGTAAGAAGCCAGTGAGGCCCGGAGGACTGGTAAGGTGTGACAACCATCTCCTTCCTCATGGACTCGGAGCAGACCCGCGAGTCATCTGACGGAGCGGCGAGCAAACTTGGAGCTTCACAGCAAATCTGGGACTCTAGGTCACGAAAAGGAGGTAGCTTGGCCAAAAGAAGGAAGCTTTCCTGGTTCCAAACCAAGTCCAGATCACATGCACCCAGAGAAGGATAAGAATGAGGAGGAGGAAGAAGCAGCAGGAAGGGAAACCATCAAGGCCGTCTTTTTCCCTTAAACCAGGAAATTACCAGACAAGAAGAGGGATCAAGAACAAGATCAAACAAGGAAGGAGGACACCACACAAAACTACAGATCCACCCAATCCCATCCCCATGTCTTCTTCAACTGTACCAGTAGCAAAGAGAAGTAACAAATGTTACTCCCATTTGGCCCACTTGGACACCAAGAAAATACATGGGGAAGGGAAAGGAAGGAGAGCAGCTTGTTGTACTGGTGGCTTGCCTCCTGTGTGGGGTGTGTCCTCCACTTGCAAGTGTGGACATACTTTGATTTGGTGGGTTTGGTGTTTTGCTCTCTGGTTCCATTGTTAACTTCCCTGCACCCTTTTGTGCTATTACAAGTAATCTGCACTCCAAAGCCCAAGGTGGAATTTTGCTGAAACTTTCTCCAGTCTCCATAACCCAACTCTCTAGATCATTGCTGTAACTCCAATTGGAGATCAAATTCTGTCACGTTCCATTTGTTTGCTTCAGCAGATGGGAGTTGGATTTGGGCTCATTATGGGCATCCAGTAAACTTCCTCTAGAAAACAGGATCTGTGGCTTAAAGTACAGAGGTTGCTTCTCCATTGGATTGCTTTGAGCTCTGTTTGCAGCTTCTGCACCCTACTGCAGCATTACTTGGAAGCAAGCTTTGAACCATGTGACCCAAGTTTAGTCCAAGCATGGAAGAAGGTGATCAGGCCACACTGAATGGAAAGTAACCTGATGTAGTGGTTTCTAATTAGACTGTAATGTGTGCATCATCATGCATCTGAACATGAACAGGAAGAGGATGCAGAACATCTACCTTTTCTTTTGGTTATGAGAGTGAAATATCTGTATAAATGCATTAAGATTGTACTGCACAAGTACCTTAAAGATGTCAGACTATGAATTCCTTGTCTGATGGATCTCCCCAGAAAAAGAAAAATCTGACACACAGGTTATTAACAACCAGAAAATAGATGTGGAAGAATTTGTCCATTATAAGGTTGCGTGCTAAATTGCTGATAGAAGCCGAGACATCTTTGCTGCAGAATGAACCTGAAAAGACAAGCACTGCAAGAGTATTCAGGCAGTGAGGGGATCTCTTTTTGTGCAAGGAATAGTTTGCTAAAGAAATGCTCTCTCTTAATTCTGTGGTGGTCTTATTATGGAAATCATTCTTAGATTATGATCCTTGCATAATCTTATATATATATCTATGATGTGAAAAATGAAATATAGTGCAAGCAAGAGATAAAAATTGTAACATGATCAGGTTTTGGAAAGGAACAACTTATTTCTGATAGGAATAATCAAAGATCAAAGAATTTCTAAAGAAAATTTCGAACTAATTCGGAATTTGCTCCAATTGGTCACAGTTAAGTTTATAAGAATCAGAAATAGAATTAGAAGATCATGAGTTGTGAGTTTGGACATAAGGATAATGGTAGTTTGGGTCAAGAAAGCTTTGGTCAGCCCAACCCATGCTTTCTTCTTCTTCTCCTTCTTCATCATCATCTTCTTCTTCTTCTTAGAATAAGTGGATGATTTAAGTCCACCAATTGAGACCTTCCGCATGCCATCCAACTCAACTAGTGTCCCCATCTTGTGAGTGGTGTCTCTTATCATCTCTGGGTTTCAGACCCACAGTCATATGATCTCTCTCTCTCTCTCTCTCTCATGGATACTTCCCACATGATTGACTTTCCCTGAGTGCTGCATCATTATCTGCACCCACCAGGTTTAGCCCAGGAGCACATGCACCTTAGAACCCTTCTGCCCCATGAACATCCTAAACCTAATGGACTGTAAACTGTACACCATCTCCACTGCTAATAGATTGCTGTCCAAGCAACTTCTAGACTTGGACTAAACAAAGTGCAATGGTGCCACAGCTAGGGTTCTTCTCTCTCTCTCTCTCTCTCATGGTTATGACAACTTCCAAGCAACAACAGAAACCAGGCACTACTAGCTCTAACTCAATTGAATAGGAAAGCTAATTAGTAGCTGAAGACGAACCCATACTTCTCTCCAAAGTTTGCTTGGGGAGAAGCAAAGCCTTCATCATGCTTGTGATGAGAGCAAAATTTTCTTCCACCATGCATGTGTGCTATGATTAGGTGCTGATCTGGTTTTCATACTGCTCAGAGAAAGCATGCCATCATGAAAGAGGCAGAGAGAGAGAGAGCATGTGAGAGCACGAAGTTGCCCCTGTGTTGCACAGTTATCACACATGGAAAGATCAAACCCCTCTGTCTCCCCTCTCTTGATCTTTCAAGCAATGGTACCCCATACGAGACATGAAACGATGGTAAATGTAGCTCAATACCTAAACCTTTGGTCCATCAAGAGAGAGAAGAAGGGGGGATAACTCTGAGCTTTTCGTGTATCGTGGCACCCACCACAAGCTACCCTTGTCAACCGGGAACTGAGAAATGGACATGGAAGGAGGAGAGACTCGTCATGTGCTTCCATGTGCAATCAAGCAGTCCCAGTTCTAATCTAATCCCCCCCACCGCTAAGACAAAAAGCCAACAACACCTCCCTCACGACACAACAAGCCTCTTTTGTTTACTTCCTAATCCTCTTCTTCTCGAGTTAAGCTTCCCATGTTCCTCCCCTAATGGTCCCCCTCACACTGCTGATCATTTAGAGTTGACACATGTTGATTGGTTTAGGTCTCATTATGAGACTTGTAGCTTTGCACCATCTTCTACAACACAAGGGGGTGCCGAACATGGTGTTTGTGCTCAGGCAAGAGAGCTGTGTTTGGTGGCCACCTAAGATGTTTTGCCACGAGAAACATGCCACGGGTTGAATCAACGAGGACAGACATGATCATAGTTGGACTTTTGAGATTCTTTTTGTGATAGGTGGTAGACTTTGCTATTGGGCACAAGTCAATTTCATGTGCTCAAAGTCAGCAGCCAACTTATTTCGTGTAGCTTCTCGCAGTTGCATGCAAAGAATCTTTAAGTTGAATACTACGAGTTTGTATGGTTAAAATGATCAAAAACATGGATTGTTACAGAAACAAAGATGAACTCTCTATCCCTTACTTCTTCTTAGAGGAACAAGTTACAGATTCTTCGTGGATAACGATGACACCCATGCATGCAGTACTGCAGGAAACATCCTCACGTAAACCCTATTGATGAGGGGAATCGAATGTTACACCCCCTCTGTCCCACGTGTCAGAGCTGTCAGACACGTGGGCAAGACATGACGTGGCCCGCCTCCAGCTAGACGACAAAATGCCGCCATGCTTTAGCATTGTCCACCGGGCTCCACACCCCCCGAGGTGGCTCGCATGGCTTTTCGCAGCAAGCATCACTCCTCCTCGCTTATCTATATATCCTCCTCCTCCGCCTCGTTTGCAGTCTCATCCTTCTTTCCATTGATCTCGGCTTCCGCCTCACGCTGCTCTCCGTCGTCTTTTTCCTAATGGAGAGGCCATGGCTATTAGAGAAGGCAAAGAGGCGTAGGAATGGATCGAAGCGCCACGGGATCTCCGGCACGAGACATCAAAGGAAAGGGCGGAGCGTTTCCCGCGCGTCGGTGCAGAGAAAGGTGAGGACGCTCCAAGGTCTCGTGCCCGGCGGCCGGCGGTTGCAGCCGGAGCAGCTCTTCTCGCGCACCGCCGACTACATATTCCAGCTGAGGTTGCGAGTGCATGTCTTGAGGGCTCTTTCCAAGTTGTGCCTACCATGAGATGTGCATGGACACACATGAATCTTCTATGTTACACTTGGTCTTGTTGCATTTCTTACTAGTAGAGTTAAGGTAATATGATACGAAAACTTGTTTCAGTTGCGTTGGTGATGTGAAAGTTTTCAGTGTAGTTGATGATTGAATGACTTGTGGATAGTTAGCTGGTTCATGTCAATTGCATCTTCTCTCTCTATTGAGTATTCTTCATGTGCTATAGATTTCTTGAAGAGGTCTGTCTTGTACTTCTCTCACTATATATTACTGTGTGCTCTATCTGCAAATTTTATATGAAGGAAGAAGATGGATGAAAGACCAAGAAAACAAAGCTGTTGGCATATAATAAAGGCAATGTCAAACCATTTCAAGGAATTATAGATTCAAGTAGTCTATATTAAATGAACCATTAGAAGATACAAGTAGGACAGGCAGAGAATTGAAATCATATGCAATGATGCTACTTTGTCAATGACAACATGTCATTCCATACTTGTCTTGAGGGTAAAGGAATTAGAGAGATGGAGAAAATTAATGTCATCATTCCAGTTGAATAATAAGATGCATACTTGGAGGATAAGGATGTGTTTTCTTGGCTGTTGCACAGCAGGTTCTAAGTTTTTTCCCAAAGTTTTGATGAGAAGAATGAAGGGAAGAATGCTTTGGACCTGAGAAGAGGTTTGGTTCTCTGTAACATCACCACAGCCGAAAGCTTAACATCTTTGGACCAGCACTAGCTACCAAATGTAGGATAGCATCCATTACTGCCAACTTTGGAGCTCAGACAACCCTTATGTAGTAAAAGTAATATGCCTGCCATAAAAAATCTGGGCATTAAGAACATTCTCTTTCTCAATCTTAAAATGTCAAGATCACTATGCTGGTTCAAAATACATTGATATAGAGTCATAATTACAATACTGTGACAATGTTGTTTCTTGATAGAACAATTCTCAATCAAGTATCAATTAATTAAGAACAACAAGGTGGGACAAGGGTTATTTACTTTGAAGGATAGACCATCCTATAGATACAGAGGAGGAGGAAGAAGAAGAAGAAGAAGAAGAAGAAAAAGAAGAAGAAGAATAGAAAAGGTTGACACAACTCAGAAATGGCGTCACGATTTCTCTCAGTTCCATCTTAATCAACTGTCATGAGCAGAAAGGTATACTCATGAACTATTACATTAGATTAATGTTTTTAATTATTAAGATATTAGAATTAAATTGGGACATCCTGTGAGAACTATATGCTCGATGATGGATTATTAAGTTTGCTACGCAACATGATGACAAAAGATTGAAACCAATATCAAAAGCTATAGTCTGTATGGCTGAGAAGGGATTAGCACAAGGCTTTGTGGAAGAAAGAGAGAGAGAGAGAGAGAGAGGAATTCGACACACCAAAAAGAAGCTTGCACCGTGAAGAGGCATAGATCATGTGGGCGGAGGCACACTCACAGAATCATCAACAAGGTTGCTCCACCTAAGCAAAGCATTGATCTCATGATCTTGGAGCTCCTCGAACACCCACTTGTGGCTTTGATCTGCTGCAACTCTTCCTGCCAAACTGTCACTTGAACAGATGTATATATCAGAAGAATTAGGGACTGGGAAATGGACAGTGTGCCATTGTTACTAACCCTTCTCCATAGCGGTGGATCTCATCTTGTAGAAGATCTCAAGCTGGAGACTTTTCATGCATGTGGAAGCAGCAAAATTGCAGAATCCATCTTCATATAAATGCTTTGGTAATAAAGGAATTCATATACCTCCATCTTTGATCATTGAAATGGCTTGATTTGTATGGGTTGGATTTATAGACTACTTATCCACTAACAGATGTTTTTGCATTCCCTTTTTATCATTGAAATACGACTTATAAAAATATAAAATATATTTTTGATCGATTTTATCAGAAAAAGTCTTCAGCTTTCATTTTTTCCATTTTTCGAAGAAAAGTGTTTGCTTGATAGGAGCGTGTATATTTTTTTAAGGGCTTCTTCTTCTTCTTCTTCTTTCAAACCCTAGCTTGACAAAAGCAAAGTTTACCATGCCTAAGGTGTGGTAGAGATGCATTCATTGAAGAAGAAGCTGCATGATCCAATTTGGTCAGTCACACTTAGTCACCACTTCATTTGTCTAATCTTTCTTTTCGAGACATGTCTAAAAAGCCATAAACACACAACAATTCTCTTCCCACTTCTAAATTCCTGCAGTTTTCTGTTGCATTGAAGCAGATTTCCTGATAGTTTGGTTTTTGAGGTCAACTACCATTAGGTATCACTAAGTTCTAAATTTCTTCAAAGTTCATCCTAATATAGAGTCTTGCATGACAGCCATGACAGTATGGTTATCATCTATTGAATTCCCTTGCCAAACCTTATTTAACTAAAAATAATATGACTACCCTGCTTCCATCTTCATATCCTTGTTTGAGATCCATCCTTAATCCTACTTGCAATGGTAATTCCTGATATTTGACTCAAAGTGTCCATTTATAACCAATATGTTTCCAAATGTTCATGTCATACATGGATCCATCACATGATTACATAATACATTCTGATACAATTGTGTAAATAATACAAACACGAAAGTACTGGCGCATTATTTCATTGCCACTATATTTTCCAGAAGATTTGGTCAGCTACCACTCTTTTCCCAAGTGAAAGAAAATGTGTAATAAATTATTTTGATGCCAATAAAAACTCAGTCATAGATGAAAGATGCCTGCAAGCCATCTTTATATCATTTAATTTTTGTTCTTAGAACCCCTAAAGGTCTCACCATAGTAGTAAGCACTGCCAACCATCAATGCAACTGTTGCACCTTGAAATACAACTCGTGCCCTCATCAGCTTCTGTCCCAGCTGAGAATTTCCTTGCCTGAAGCTAACTAGACCTGCCGTAAGCACACCGGCAGTCATAAGTGCACCTGAAAATTTCTTCAATCAATTTAAATTTAAAGAAAAAATGATAACAATAATGTTATTTAAAGTTTATGTATTATTGTTGGCAGAAACGAGTAGGCAACTCAACTTCTACAGCGGAGTAGAGACGACCACAACAGAGAAACTGACATGTGGAGCCATCACAAGCATAACCATTGACAAAATTACACCAAGAAATACTTTATGCAGACTAAACAACTTAATAATGGTTCAAACTTAGGGTCTAAGAAACCAACGGAATGTACTTCTGATCCAAAACTTTGCTCAGAAAAACAGTACTAATTTTCGTCTCCTGGTATCATCATACCATCATTCAGGAAAAAGTGTATCATCAAGCAAACTAAGGAACCCGACAGGGCTATCTAACGTATCACTTAATTCACATATGCTAAAACATCCAGTTTAAGTCACAACATATTCTAGTTCAATCCAAATAAGATGTCACAATATTGCCACACATTATAGTCAACAAAACACTCTTATTGATACCCAGCTGGCTGCGCACCAATGATACTTACGATGGATCAGGTCATCCAATAAATGCACTGGAAAAAAATTGTAAAAACCACCAGATTATATTTGATGGTGCTGATTTCCTATCCAAGTATTCCCTCATTAATTTGAAAGGAAAATATCAAGGCCACAAATGCTTTTATGTGTATTATAGTTCATCTCCTGCTCCCTCATCCTTCTCTGTGTATATATAGAAAGAGAGTTTAAAACAGTTCGAGAGAATTTAGACCTCAACCTAACTTGAAGCCTCCGAATCAAAGATCAGCTAAAAATAAGAATCACTCGTGCAAATCACCCAAAACTAACTTTATTTCTGCTTGATTAAATTTACTCACAAATTAGCATCTGCAACCAGTTGAACCTTTAAAGAATATACAAAAAAACCCAAAAAACAAGAATCAAGGGATTGGATCAGCCTGATAGCATTTGAGACTAGGATTGGATGGATTGGACAAAGTCCCAACTTCTTAGATGACCTGGCTAGCTGTGGCCTGATCTAGTTTATCCTGGCCCATAATAAATTGGTGGTTAAGAAAAGAGATGAAAATAACCATCTGGACTTTTTTTTTTTTTTTTCCGCCTTTGGTTATAGGTCAAAGACATGTATAATGCATGTCCTAAAAGATTCTGATGATAACAATCAATTTCAAGACTAGAACATCCCATTATCGACCATATGACAAGCGCTAGTAAACTCTTGCTGTGAAAAATTTCTAAACTTCTGCACAACTACTTCAAAATCATTCGAGCTATATTATTCAAGAACAAACTACTTCTGTAAAATTTAATATAACCATAAGGAAAACTAATTTTACTTATCCTTCTAGTGGCATTAATTATAAAATAATGAGAAGCAAACATTGCACGACATCAAATAAACCGTAAACCAGATGAAACATTCTTTAAAAGCTCAACCAGATACACAGATTTCACTTACCATGCTGATTCAAGATAAGGAACATGTTATCCAAGAAGACCTATTGCACATAGTACAACACAAACTGACTACCCATCTCAACATAATTAATTACATATAACTGCGCCTACTAAACAAAACAGTCTAATACGAAGACCAACGATATTCTTAGAGGGCCTTATTCAGCTATCTCCATTATTAAAGACAACTACATTGGCAATATAATGGTATTTTGAACCAAAAAGAAAATATAAAACCAAAACTAATGCAAGACTAGGCCGACACATCAGCTTATCAATTCAACCCATCGTGATGGAGAACCCTAACGTTTTGATTGATGCACCAATAACTCTTCACCGCTCCATAGAATCCATAATCAAAACCAGAAATTTCCCCCAAATCCAGTCCTTGAGGTTCTTTAATCTTCCAATAGAAAAATAAATGAGACAGGAAACTCACCAAAACCGACAAAATCTAATTTTACCATCGAGTTATTCGCGTGGGCAGTCAAATTAGATTCCTTTTTCGCAAAAGAGGAACTACCGGGGGAAGGAAACAAACGAGCGATTTACCGATGGGGACGAGAGGGTTCTTGATGGGCTTCTTGCTGACGAAGAGATCCTCGATCTGTGCGTCGGCGGCGCCCATCTTCTCCATTCTGGTGGTGAGGAAATGATGACGTACCCGTCTCTCTCGATCTCGAATAGAAACCCTATGCAGGCACTCTTCGCAGGAAAGCTTACTATAAAGGGTTCACCGGAGCCGTTCGTTACACTTATATTTCTTGCCTTTCGTTTCGACCACCTACCTGCTAGGGAAAGAGACGAAGCTTTCGTCCTCCGATAACCCGATCAATACTATAACCCGATCCGTTACATATACGTTCTGCCTGTCGTCGATTTGAGCTAATCCTAATTGGATCAAACTCGAATCCGAATCCTAATCGATGCGTCACCAGTGGCAGTCGGATCGGATCTCGCCCGTTCCTCCAACGTCATCCGTGACCTCTGTATAGTAGAAATTAATCTCTCGCATGCTTCAAGGAGAAAAGGACGCGTGGCGCCTTTAAGATTCGTATCCATTGCTATGTACGGTGAGATTTCCATGCCTTCAAGACTGCACTAACACAATGAAAAGTGCACACGAGTCATATGATAAAATGCTCATGCGAAGACGATACATATAAGTATGCAACTAATGAGATGGAGAATTCTTCTTGAGAGTCGCGAGCAATAGATCGCTCCACAGATCAACAGGGCCGGGCAAGCACCAATGCAAGCAGTCGTTAACACCCCCCTTCGTCTTCGTCGTCCAGTGCTTCCCCGGGTGTGCGTCTGCCCTCAGCATCATCGCTTTGGTGACATCCAACACCTCGAACTTGATGTTCACTTCCCCCTCTTGCCATCTCGCTCTTTCGATCTCCTCCAGCTGAACCTTCCTTATCTCCCAGGTGATGTCGCTCAGACTAATCTGGCTCTCATCCAATGGTTGAGTCCTGTTGCATTGTCCTCCGCTGAACCAGGAGCCATTCTCGAAGTGTGATGGCGTGAAGGTCCGCAAGAAGGTGACGAGCCCCTCGCACTCCTTGCATGTGGCTATGAACTGGAGGGCTGTTCTGAGGACGCTTCTGATGGCAGCTGCGACCCCGAAATCGGTCAGGTTTTGGCCCCAGCAGTTGACGCACCCGACGATCTCTCCTCCTCGGTACAAGTGGAGTCCTCGAAAGAACCAGTTGCCGCCGGAGAGGATAGCGTAGTCGACGCCGGGAAGTTTCTCCGTCCAGTTCATGGGCACCCTGTCGAGGTGAAGCTCAAATGAGGATGAAGCTGTTCCGTTTATGATTCTTGGCCTTGCTTCCACAAAGTACTCCGTCCACATGGCCATGAGGGTGAACTCATGCGAGGGGAAGTACCATGTCACGTACTTGTCGCCTGAATCCCTGAAGACTTGCCTGGAAGTCTCTGCCTGCAACAGGTTTGCATGAACTGTTATTACCTTGTTCTGCTTCTCTACCTATAAAGCTAATAGATGAATTACCTGAGACAAGAGACACAGCAGGGATTCCATTTGATTGCGAGCTAGCGAGTCACCAATGAAGGCCATCTTCTTCCCTCTAACTAGATTCAGGAATGTCACAGGATCAAACCTCGGTACGTCACAACTATCGGGTTGCCATCTCCAATACAAATAGCTCTGATCCTTCCCATACTTCCCACAGTTCTTCATGTCAGGCAGCGTCGGGCATGTCACGTTGGTATAGATCGATGCTCGTGGCTCTGTCACCCACTTGCCCTTTGTCATATCACAGAGCTCTTCAATTCCTTCGGAGAAAGGAGCTCTGAATCAGGGGGGCTCTGCACCAGTTGTATCACGTTGCTGTTAGCAGCAGACATGAGAGGGCTTTGGCTGAGGCCACCTTTGGCACTGATACTGAGAGTATAAGAGGAGTGCATGATGAAGAGGATAAAGATGGTGGAGATGACCAGCAGCCACAGCAGAGGGCCAACCTTCTTCTGGATCACATTCCACTCCAAGCTGTAGTGGAGCTTTGGTATGGAGGGAGAGAGAGCAGGAACCATCTTGTTGAACATGGCATGAGAGCCAAGCAATGTGAGGGTATAAGAAGGGTTGGCTGGCACAACCTCTCTCATTTTGTGGTTTCATCACCTTTAATCTTGCATTGTTAGCTCAGCTGTTAGTGGAAAACATACCTGATGCCAGTTTAAATCTCAAGGTTGGTGTGCTGGTTGGGAGCAGGCTTCATTTGGAATCTAAATGGACCTAAAAGCTATGCAAATTTGGGGAGTGACTCTTTCAGGTGAATAAGAGAAGCAAAAACTAGGGTGGTGGTTGGTTGATGTGCCTTTCAAGCTTCGAACTTGCTGCTTTCATTCATAAAACTGGCAAGAGCCACCATTGTTGAAGTTGAACACTGTTGATATGGACATGGCATTGCTCACAGAGCTCCAATCTGCTATTACAAAAAACATCAGTCAGGTGTACCAACTAAAAGTCTGTTAATGCTCATTTCTTCCTCTAAAGTAAGCTTATCTTTGTCTCAAAAGAGAATCATTACCAACTCTAAGACAAATGTATCTATGTATATATACACTACACAAAGAATAAAGAAACAATGACTATATTCCCTTTATGGTGATCTTTTCATTCTCGGCAAATTCTACCAAGATGTGACTGAGGAAGGTCTGCTATAACCTGAACGGTATGTGATCATTTGTGTTTGAGCTTCTGTAGATGAATGTTACCTGGTTAAAACTCTACTTTGATCTCCAAGAGGTGCTGAGAGTATTTCTTCCTCACAATTCAGATCACTCTCAGCACTCTACACTATAAATTAGATGTAAATATGGGGAAGAGAGAAAGAGAAGAAGAAAGATGATGAGAAACTAGTGCATTATATTGAATAGAGGCCACATCTTATACCTTAAGTGTATAACTTTATGCTTATGTAGGCTAATAGTGCTCAAATATAACTCTGTCAAAAGAATATAAAAAGAACAAAACAGAAGGGTTGTCAAACAAATGAGCAGGCTAATTAGCCTGTTACTGTTTGGAAATAGGGTCACCGAACCCATCCCACAGCAACAAGGAGTCATGGATTCCTTCCTCTTCCAGAGTAGTGATTCCTTCCTGGAGTCAGACTCTCTGTTTGATAGTTTGTGAGAGGAGGTCCATGGGGTGTGCACTTCATAACAATAGGTTGGACTAAAACAAAATTACTGATCTGTATGGTCTACCACATCTTGGTATTTCTTTGTTTTTTTGTCTGTTTTCATGAATCATAGGCACCAATTTGATTATGAGACAAGTTACACAAAGCATTAGACAAAATGAAAATTCATTTACACCTTCATATGGCTCAATTAACCAAGTTGAGTGGACTGATAATTTTCGCTTGTGCCAATCTAGGAAAATTTGGGGCTGTTTTTGCATCCACTCTTGCATCAGATTCATTTTCCTTGTATGTGTTGAGGTACATAAACCACTAGTAATGCTTCTTGATTCTCCAGTTAATCTGTATTCTCAGCTAATTAAGTTTTGTTTCTGTTTGTGAAAATATGCTGCTGGTGCCTTCTGTTCTCCATTATGCAATCCTAAGAGCTTTTGTGCTCTAAGTTCATTGCAGGATTCTCTATGCGGGGGTTTATCTGGTTCACTTCATAATGTTGAACAAGATTGGTGTGTTAGTAGCTGCAACAAGCACAGATTTTGGTCCTGGACATCTACAACTGTTTTCCTCCTTTTTAGGTGTAATGGTGTAATCAATGTGCAGTCATATGTTGCAGGCTTCAGGAAATTATTCTTGGGTGTACCTGTGCTATGACAAAATACTATAAGATATGAGGGATCATCTATAAGACAACTTTCAGTCATTCAAGATCAATGCCAATGTGAGGAAATCTCCTCCTTATCGCTTATCTTAATAAATTCTTCCCAATTATTCAGAATTTCTCATAATCTTTTAGTATCAGAGAAAAATCCAGTTTTACAGACTAAGATGTTTCATTCATATACAAGATTGACTTTATGAGTGAATTAGAAAAGTAATTCCTCTTCTATCGGTATTTGATGCATGCCCTACAATTCATATTCCTGTTCTCTTCCTTTTGGGTGATGTGCTTAAAATTAGAACTTTTTTCTTTAGCTGTTATGAGTTTGCTAAAACAAAGAAAAGTATGAATAAAAAGCCTTTTGTGGATTAAGGTATTCTGATACAAGTCTCAGTTTCACTTGCAATGGTGAAAATATTTGATACATACATGAAATGGCATTTTGGGGCATTGGAAATAGTTTGATTGATATTTTCTAGTACCAGATATTGGACAGGAAGAAAATATTTTTCTACGGAAAATATTTTTCCACACTTACATGCTGTACGGCAAATCTAATTTAGTTTAGACCTGTCAGATATCTGACTTTTCTTTTTTATTTCTCCAGTAAACTCTATCGAACTAAACTCTCATGACACATAAGAATCAGAGAAATACTTCCCTCTTTGTTATTTGAGTGGTACAGTACTATATAATTCTGGTAATTAGCATGTATACCAGTCAATACGATATCATTATGTTTGGTTCTTGCATGCTGTGATATTTATTGTGTTCAAAGAAACCAGTAATAGGCTGTGTTAACATACTATGTTATCGTATGGAGTTCAGTTTAAATTATTGATCTATCTGGACCATAACAAGTATCTGAATTGAAGGCAATATTTGATTGGATATTTGTTGGTGTTAATGCATTAAATCTCTATTTATGCCTGCTAAATCTGCCATGTGGGTTTTGTTCTTAGATTTGGCAAAATATCAGCCCAAGTTTAGGCCAAATTATGTGTTTCTTGATGAAATAGTTATATCATGTTCTCTGTCATTGACAAAGTGCATTGTTATGAATTCCAATCTCTGCTTCAGCTAGTTGTTGACTTTTAACATACAGTTAAGTGTGTTATGTTACTATGAGTTAGTTCTCTCCTTGTCAACAAAGTTGCTCATGGACCAATTAATATTTAGTTCTAGAATATATTCTTTAGCTAATAAAAAGATAGCCTAAAGGTTCATCCTCTGATGGAACTCTCAATTCCAGAGGAATTGGTTTGAGGTGCTTTTCCTCTCCAACCATGGGGTTATAGGTATCATGACCACTTTTACTGGCCTTTCTCTTCCCCACAGCCATCAAAGTCTCTTTTGCATTTGCATATCATGATGGCAGGAACCCAAAGGAGGAAAAGCAGAATAAAAGGGGAGATCATGGGTTTCACAACTAGATGGTGGCTTCTGATGATTGAACAGAGGACCTTTAGCTCAATCCATTTAATGGACAAGTAGGTAGAAGAATTTTAGAGCAAAGATTTCTGGATAACAAGATGTCTTTACAGCTCATTTCGGTCCCCATAAGCATTCATAGTACATGTAGATGTGTGCCAATTTTTTAGACGTTAACAAAAATGGATCAATGTGCCATTAGATCCTTCTTCTCTTGCAAAAAAAGAGAAGAAACGAAAAGAAATACTTTAGTTAGTCAGAATTTGTTTTCCATTTAAGACAACCAGCTTCTTCCTGATATAGGAGATGGATATTGGACAGGCTCTTTTGAGTTTGTTAGTAGGGGAAGGAAGATTGGGTGGTCAGTGAATGATGGGGCACATTCCTATATGGTGAACAGTGCCCCCAAGGCAGAGACACCAAGCCTCTCCCAGGCATGCAAGTGGTCCTGCTTCCAATATGCTAAAAAGAACACCAGCATGCCCAAATATTCTGTGATGATGCTAACTTTTGACTCCATCATCATGCATCCAGTGTCCTACAGGGACACCATGAGCTACATAGCTCTTGAAACCAAAAGAGCCAGGGCCAAAAGCTGGAACTCTCTCTTTATCAGCCCATGGCCACCTTTGCTAAGCATCCTTTTAAGAAAGAAAATGTGGTAAAGACATGAGACTTAGCTCCCAGCACTCTTTTTTCCTTTGTGTGGGAGGTAAAGAGTAATAGGCTTTTGGGCTTATTCATAGGATTCCTCACTTGGAGAGGAAAAGGAGAGTGAGTGCTGGGAATAGTGGATGATAAGAAAGCAGCCTCTGCTTCTGCACTTGAGCCAGATAGAGAGGAGAATAGAAAAGCACTTATATTGGATGCTTCTTTCTGTTGGCACAGTTCTATGTGTGTGTGTGTGTGCAAGTTTAAGACTGCAGCACATGCATGCAGCACTTAGTACCACAGAAACTTCCTTTTTATTTCCTTTGACAACATGAGAAGATCACCATTGAACACCTCACATCATTGCAAATGCATATACAGCACCCTGAAATCAAAAAACATTTCTTTTTCAAACATTTTGTGTCTGTTTCAATCATTCTTTAGCATCGTATACTTTCAAACATGTTTATCGTGAAGGAAATACGGATGCGGATCGGCAGGCAAACTTTGCCACATCCGACATGAACCATTCTTGTTGGAATGATTATTTGTATCAGACTTATTTAAGTAATTTACAGTTTTTCTCATTGAAAAATAAAATATATTTCTTTTTCGATATCGGTTTTATCATCGACTTTAGCAACTTAGCTGCAGCTTATACTTGTTTGTAGCTTAATAAAATTTCTCTGAAAATGCTAGTTCAGCAGCTGATGTAGAATATTTGAAGATGAGAGAGGAGGTTGAAAGCTTAAGCTTTGATCTTGAATGTGTTATTTCCTTGTCTGTAATTGGTTGTTGCTTATGGCATTTGATTGGCAAGACAACAAACTTTCTTGCTCCATGAAGTTTAAGAGAATGTTAAGAAGTGCCCATCATATATCCTCCTTGATTGGTGTAAGATTCTTAGAGAAGAACAAGAAGAAAGCTAGAATAAGATGACACTAATAATACTCTTAAAGTTCAGCTCATGTGTCTGAGTGTTGTATCAATGAAGTCTGGATTGTGAGGAATGAAGTTTAGCTAAGAGTTAATATAAAAGTAGATGACAAGTGTGCCTCTGCACATGAATCTGATTTCAGAAGAAATCTTCAAGAGACAGAATTAATTTTTGTTTTGTGCATTCTTGATGCTGGATTGAGCGAAACTTTTCGGTTTATTTTAGCTTTTCAAGGATTAACTGCTGCTGTTCTATGATTTCTGCAGTTGGTTGAGACATGCACAGTAGTCTTCCATGAGCAGAAGCAACATCACCAAGCTTCTTTCTTCCTTCTCTCAGCATACGAAGAACAGGAGTCTGATATTGCTTGATCCAGAGAGGATGTTAAGAGAAGAAGCTTGTGATCTCCTTTTGGCCATGGTCATGAGTTCGTTAGCAGCAGCAGCAGCAGCAGAAGCAGCAGGGCGGGAAACAAGATGAGTTGCTGTTGCTCCGTACCCCTCACTCATTGAGCTGCGTTGGCCGGATGTGTTCCAACCCGATCTGGTGCCATGTCCACGTCCGTTCCATCATTCCATTACTCTCCCCCTCTCCCTCTCTCTCTCTCTCTCTATCTCTCTCTCTCTCTCTTTACTGTGATGTATCCTACTCACGGAAGACGAGTCTCTTCGGTCAAGGCCAAAGCAGGCAACAGCACAAAAGAGACTAAAGCTGCTGTGTCTCTGCCATTAAAGTGCTCGTGGAAATGTCCGTTTGTTTGGCACGTGAGCGGCGCTTGTGTGTGCGCGTGCGCGATTGCTCGCGCTTTTCCCTGCTAAAACAGTGCAGAATCTACTGCCCGATGCCGTGCTAAATCCTGTCTCAGATCATTAAACTCAGTTTGCATTCAAACAATGAGGACAACAGGAATCCAAGTTTGCATGGATGGATGGATTGAGAGGTTGCTGTCACTTGACCCAGCTTGATAGTGCAGCAAATTATTCAGTCATGTCATGTCACCATGGTGGCCAAAAAGAGTGGGCACTGCTCATACTGCAACTGTTGACTCTTGGATAGTGAGCACATATGAATGTGCATTGTTTGGATTCCTTCTTGTCTCATAAGACATTTGGAGTTGGATGAGAGCTGTCTCCCATGTAAGCCTTCCTTCAGTGGAGATCTGCACTTTTCTATAACAAGTCATCTCACTGTCTAAAAAGCAACTGTGTGATATCCAGCAGCAAAAGAAATCAGAATCATGTATCTGTGCCAATAAAATAGATGTATCATTATTTTTATTGATGTAGAGAATTAGCAGCCATGACCACAGGCTGCACGGCACAGCCTGAAGGAGGATGAACATACATCCTCTCCAGGTTGACATGCATCAACCTCACAACCACACAAAGTTTCACCAATATATATAAAATATATATATAGAGAGAGAGAGAGAGAGGAAATACAATAAATGCTGGTGAGGCTGAGGAGGAGGATTGACTGGCCAACCAAACTGCCATTTGGTGAATGAAGGTTGCTCAGCTACCAGTTTACCAGCAAAGTTGAGTGACATCTCCTTTCTACCATGGCTGTAAAAAGACCCACTCTGATGATATGCTTCATTCATTCAGCAATAAGTGCTGCCTGTGATTGTAAGAGCCCCCACACCCTCCACAAGCAAAGACCATGTCCTTCACACACTTATCATCACACCCAAAAACAATGGCAGATTCCCCTCCCTTGAGAATCTGCAACACTTTGCTATGATAGCAAAGCCCCACAAATTAAAGAACTTCAAGAAGAAAAGAACAAAAGAAATCAATGAGACTCCCAGCCTATGTCCTGGTCAGACACACAGTCATAAACCAGCATCCTATTCCCCAACTCCTCTGAAAAATAATGAGGAATCTGCATATCCCAAAAAGATATTGCCTACTCACCGGAGAGACTCTAAACCCACAATCAGAGAAGAAAACAAATAAAGGAAGAGAGAAAGAAAAAGGAACTTATTAGGTTTCCTATGAGCTCTCCTGGTCATTGTCCACCCATAAGCAATTGTTGTTCAGCTTCCTTCTTTTGCTAGGTGGAGAAGAATAAGATGATGACACACTTGGCTCCAAGTCCATCGAGGTGCTCGCTTTCCTCGTTCTATTGACGATAACTTGCTTCATTGATCGATAGCAACCTGCAATCCCTTCCTGCAAAATGCACAACATGCAGTGCAATGCAATGCAATTTTCTGAGCTAGACTCTGTCATGTTGCAGATCCTACAAGACAATTAAGTTTCTTCCTTACCTCTGTCAATCCAATGCACCATGAGGCTGCAATTCTAGGATCAACAAAAGCTAGATCCTTAATCTCATCAGTGGCACAGATTATGGCAGCTGCAGCAAGTGACGATGGGCAGTGACTCAGGAACCTTACATCTGTAAATCCAAACGTATCAGCTCGAATCAAGAATGCATTTCCTTAATTTACATGTTGCAATAACAACCAAAACTACATGACCTTTCGTTGTCGCTAATGTAATTTCAGTGGCCAATGAAACCAAAGTTTGCGCATATTTTCCTACAGGATCGATCTTGTGAACAAAGAAATCGATGAAAGTGAAAGGCGTCACGGATCGAAGCCTCCAATTCAATGCATTGAGCACGACGAGCTCCATTCTGAGGACCGTGCGAGGTTCGAAAATGATCTTTGCACCCTCAACCTAAGCACATTCCGATTAAGCTTAGCGGATGCTTCTTATGACAATATATTGTGGTTCAAGTTCTTTCACCTGCAAATCTAATAGGGATGGCAGCAGTGTCTCCTCCATCTTTGCAGCTAGGGAGAGGCATGCCACTGACAGAAGCTGCAATGCCCATTCATTTTGCTGCAAGTAGTAGACCCAGCATGTTTGAGATTTACCCATACCTCTAAGCAAAACAAATGATAGAACAGTTTTCTGCTACTATTGAAATACCTTACTGTTCTATGACTAGTACTGTTGTCATCCTCAAATAAACAACAAAAGATTTACATGTGAATGTGCAACTTTTATTGAGGAGAAGACTAATAGTATTCTCCATCATCCTTATTTTTATATATACATCTCAAGTACTCCATACTTTCCTTATCAATATATTTCATGCAAAAAATGGTCTTTCCATATCTTAAATAATCGCAATCTCATTATTTTCCAGTATAAATGATAAGATTGCTCATTTACGACATAGGAGAATATAGAAATGACATGTAAGATTTTGTACTTTGATTCACCACAAATGCACTATATTGGTAGGAATCTCATGCATAGTCCTTTTTTTCATCTAATTATTTTAATCAAAATTGAAATAGTAGGTTTCTCTTGCAATAGCACATATATTTTTGGTTTATTGAATGACTATTGAAGGTATATCAAGAACAAATTCCTTCCTTTAAATGATACTTTAATGTAAATTATGCTAAGGGCAGGACCATTGTATGCGAGTCGGTAACGTTAGGATTAAACTCACCGGTAAACAGTGACGAGAGAGGAAGCGATCCAAGTAGTTCACGGCAAGACACGCCGTCAGCGGGCGAAAACAATAGCACTCGTGCACCTGAAAACGGAAAACGAGAAGACGGTCAAGACAGTTGACGTCCGTCGAGGGGGGGACGGTGAGGGGATCCGGCTCACGGTAGCAGATCGCGGCGTAACGTGCGCCGGCGGGGGGGGGGGGGGGGGGGAACTCACCTTGAGGATCCAGGTGACGGCTTCTTGGCGCGCGGCCGGGTCGAGCGACTTGGACTGGAACCGGTCCGGGTAGTCGAACTGGGGCGAGGAATCGGCCTCCTCCTCTATGAACCCGGCGATGGACTCGTCCGAGTCGTCGGGGAACTCGGCCGGCTCCCCGACGCCGCCCGGCGAGTCATCGGCCAGCTCGCTGACGTCCTCGCCGCACAGGAGGTCCCAGCACGAGCCGTGGTCTGACAGCGTGAGCGGCATGGCCTCCTCATTGCCTTCCCATCACCGCGCAGCACCAACCCACCGAGAGAGACATAGAGCAACTGGCGGAGACACACACAGACAGGAGGGATAGAGTGAGAGGTGGAAAAGGAGATGAGGAAGGGAGGAAGAGAGTGTGGTGGTGGAGAGAGGTGAGAATGGGAGTTGGGGAGGAGAGAAGGGAATGGAGTGGTGTCCATGAGGTTTGTTTGTTGCTATATAATATGGTAAGATGGGGTGGGGAAGGGAGAAGAGTGAGCAGTAGTAGAAGTATTAGCAGTGTATTTGCCTTTTAGCTTTACACTTGATATCATATTTCTCTATACAATAATTTGTCAACTCTAATATCATGATTCAATTTAATATGATACTGATTTGCAAATATGTTGAACTGAAATCAATGATTTAAAAATGCTTCAGTTCATGTATTTTTCTCAGTAATGAGAAGTACAATGTAAATATATATAATATTAATATACAGTGTATTGATAGGAAGGTTGTAAAGTTGGCTAATGGTGAACTTCTTACATGGGCCTGACATCATAGATTGAACTCCATGCCTTTGGCTTCTTGTGGACTTTTTGAGTTCCTCACATTGGAGCTTAATTTTATTTGTAGTAGGTATTCAATGTTGTCAGAAGAGGTTTGAAATCCTAACATGGATTTGATTCTTTCAGTGGTTTTACATATCTATCCCCTCAGAGCTTAAAGATTATCATATTTCCCCTTCCATTTCTTATATATATCATTTCAGGTATCTATTTGCTTAGTATATGGTATTTGAACCAGTTATGTTCTTCCTGGAAACAACTACATTGGCATTTAGGACTGCAAAACCAAACACAACTATAGCTGTGTGCAAAACTAGTTTGCAATCATAACTTGATGTCTATTAATCCCATTGCTACAGCACTTTTGTTTCTAAGTTTGAGGTGAGTAGATCGTCAAAAAGAACAGAAAGATTTATTGAGTGGTTTGCAATCAATGCGATCCTCTGGCATCTTCCAATTAGCATCAGTAATGGCAGTAGAACAAATGAAGTGGCCAGCGGGAAGGAAGACATGCGCAGGAGGACTTTGGTGGCTCTCCTCTCAACCATGTGAGGTCTCTTTACTCCGTCGCCACCCTCCCCTTCTGAAGCTTTTAAGTTGCAGAGTTAGGTGGTAACTTTCCGCTGTAGCCATTCACCACAGCCCCGTGGTGGCCAGTGGGGAGACTCCACCAGCAGCTCAAATGAGATGGCGCTTGGGATGCCGTGTTGACCGCCGGTCAAACTGGCTTGAGCGTTAGGAGCTTGTGCCTGGATGGGAGAGGCTCGGGAGTTGGGCATGGGGAAGAAGAAAGGCCTCTGTTTTGTTGTCAGCTTGCAGTAAAAGTAAAAGAAGCTCTCCCAAAGCTTCATCTGAAAAGGAACAAACTGCAGACTCCGCGAGAGGATGCCAATGGAAGCAACTCTCGTGTTTGCGAACCCAAGTGACCGGTCCAATGCTGAACCGGCTCGGTTCGGCCGCGATTTTGCCTTTTTTTATAGTATTCGATACGAACCAAACCGCTCCAGCTCGGCGACGAAGCCCCCTCCCCCCTCCCTTTTTAGGGTTTCCTTGCTCCCCGTTCCCGATCGAGGCAGAGTCGCCAGAGGTATTCCAAGAGAGTGTTTTCTTCTGATGATTCACGAATACATTTGTCTTTGAGTTTGCAGGTTTTGTTTCTGATCTTGATTTCTCTTTGGTTGTAAAAATCTTCTGTGGTGTCTTCGTTCCATGGTCTTGTGGTATATCTTTTGTTCGATTCATACAGTTGACGATGATGGTTGATGTGGCTACGAATTCAATCTAGCATCTTGTGGCTTCGACGTGACATTGATGAGTTGCTCATTAGATAGGAGAGTCGATGCCTGTGACGTGTTTGTTGAAATGTTGATAGGCACCCTGGGAACCACAGTCTGAGCTTTGCTTTGACAACTGCATCGCAAAATCGTCCTAGATCCACTGTGGCAATGTCGAGTAATGCTGACACTGCACAAGCAAAAAGCCGATCGGGCCGCCTTCCCAGAAAGCGGTTCTATCGAGCACGGGCACACAGCAATCCTCTCAGCGACTCGCACTTTCCAATCCCCATAAGTCCTGCGGATTTTGATTGCTCCCATCACTACCCTTACTTTTTCCCTCCCGGGAGTGGGGGTCGTAGCGACGGGGATGCACCTCCCCGCAAAGTCAGGTTTGCTGATATTGGCTGTGGGTTTGGTGGATTGCTCGTTGGCCTCTCGCCTCTCTTTCCAGATACTCTAATGCTAGGGATGGAGCTCAGAGATAAGGTAAGAAATGTTACTCCTTTGTATACGAAAACTTAATTCGAGAACTACGATATAGAACAAATCAAAAAGGTTTGGAAATTCTGTGCAGGTAACTGAGTACGTGAAAGAGCGAATCTTGGCATTAAGAGCCTCGAACCCAGGGCATTATGAGAACATCTCTGTGGTTCGAACCAATTCGATGAAATACTTACCTAACTACTTCGAGAAGGGGCAGCTATCGAAGATGTTCTTTCTTTTTCCTGATCCCCACTTTAAAGAGAAGAACCACCGACGAAGAGTGATCAGCCCTCAACTGCTCGATGAGTATGCTTATGCACTTGAAGTCGGGGGTATCATATACACAATCACGGATGTGGAGGAACTTGGGGATTGGATGAGATCTTGCTTGGAGGATCATCCTCTATTTGGAGCTGTTCCTGAGGAAGAACTCGAACTCGATCCTGTTGTTAAGTTGTTGTCTTCTGCGACTGAAGAAGGTCAGAAGGTTGCCAGGAATGGCGGTCAAACATTTCGAGCTGTATACCGGCGAATTAAGCTTGAGGAGGAATAGTTTACTTCTGTTTAGTTATTAGTTCAGTCTGAAATGAGTTTATATCTTTGCAACAGATCAATTTGAGACATCTTAACGGTATGTCGGCACCTAGTTCGGATACGCATTATGGTGTTATTTATTTGAGTTTATTTATCCCTGGTTATATTTATTTCAGTTTAACTTCAAACCTTGATCTGCTTAGTACAAATTTTCTAACTGAATTAGACGGCAATTACTGGATATTTCTGTTGAGTAAGCTGTGTAATGTGGTAGGCATTTCTATGCAATCGCAGTTTGAGTTGTCAAAGATGGGTGTGCCTGTTGTATTGTTGTGTTATCTTCAAGCTATCGAGCATCTATGTGAAGACACAACAGGTGAATGCAAGTATTGTGATGTTCAAGGATGTGCCGGTCAATGCATTTTGTAGTTGTAACAGCACTTCCATGGAGAACTCATCGTTGAAACATGAGATAAAATGCATACTACATTGCAACAAAAAATTGGATATGGCCATCGAGTTTGTGTTAGTGTTGCCAACTTACGCTGCATTTTTTGTTATATAAATTCGGTACATGTATATGCGCCGAGCATCTTATAGTGTCGAAACAAACAAGACTGAGACAAAGCACTGATGTAGTGCTGAATGACAATTATATCTGCTTTCAACTTTTAGAAGTTTTATTATGTTTTGTCATGGATGATGAAGTGTGTTGATCTCTGAGTTCACCGATGAAAAGCATGCATGAAGAAATTTGCAGAATCTGAAGAGAATTAGTATTTACATTGTTGGACCACATGTACACTACTTGTCTGCATCTTGTTGCATGCGCATTCACTAATTCATCTTTTTCTGTGATGTTCCCGATAGTGCATACAATGATTTTGTGGAACTCAGCATCAGTTCTCTTTTTGTTCTTTTTCTGGTGGGACAACAATAAGATATATTAACAGCTGATGTTTATGTTTACAAGTTTCTGATATCTGAGATGAATGGCACACTGTGATTTAAACTGCAAGTGTTAGCAAAGGAAATTAACATTCTTTTTTGTTTTTCTGTAGTTTGCAAACTTTTTATCTCACATTGTTATGTGCTAAATCATTAGAGTAAGATGTGAGACTACTAACTATGTGGGGTTTCAGGATAGGCTTGCATTAAAACTTACCCTATGCTTCCAACATATTAATGTCTTCTTTCATAAAAGAAAAAGTAGGCAGCACAATGGATTTAAGAAAACTGAAAGTAAGCTATCCATTTGTCTTAAAGATCATACTACTTCAAAAGTGTTGCATCTGAAACTCTGCAAAAAGAGCCATCATCTTCCAGGTTGACATTGTCATGCAGTATTCAGTGGTTTTTTACATTGTCATCAACTCAAGCCATCATCACTATGACACCATTTATCTGTAAAAGTGAGTATAAACATTAAATCACTTCTCTTACCTTGGGCATTTTGACTTTGCATTCTGTGTCTGTCTGATGAAGTTACCAAGGTAGCAAATAGTTGAACAACAAATGCTTGAAAGTTAGATGAGTCAATCACTGAGTGCATTCAGGTAACATGATGAAACCCCATCAAGTAAAGGATTTGGATGGACCCTGTTAATGTAGATACAATGATTGCATAAGGCCACTATGGAAATGCTTGCCTGAAAGCTATACAAGCAATGAGTGAAGGATTGTGTAGGCAATCCACCTCTGCTAGTGGCTTCTGAAGTATTAGAGTCAACCACCAGCAATGATGCATTTGCAACACATGATTACACAAGTTTCCACCACCAAAATATTTCACAGATTGTGACATCCTCCTAATAAAAACTCCCAAATAGTAGGAATTATTAGGGTGTAATTTTACCAATATAATTAGTTACTTTTAGTATCCTCGGCCTTATAATTTTAAAGATTACATAAAGATCTCTATATAAAACATTTAATTCATTTTTTCAACAAAATCTTTCTTGATTTGTAATCTTATATAGGGTTCTTAATGTTTCACTTTTGTAAATATAAGAATCCTAATATAATTTTTTAAAAACATAAGAATCAAAATATTAAAGATAATTAATCACAAAAAATAATGTATAATTAATCCCTACTAATATAACTAAGTACATCACACATGTTCATCAAGGACTTGCCTAAGAAATTAATGGCTCTCAGAACTGATGAATGACAACACCAGGAGAGTTTCATTCCATTGGCAGCAAAGAGTTGAGAGATGGCAAACAGTGGCAGGGTTTTGATTCTGGATTATTTTCTTAGAACTTGTTGAGGATAATTATTTCATTGGGATAATTATAATATCAGACTCGAACATTAATTTGGTTTGTGTTGTACCCTATAAATGAGGCCATTAAAACAACTCTTGAACAATCTTAGTAGCACCTAAGGATGCATTATTCCTTTCTCAATTGGACTCAAACCCAAAGGCCAATCCCAAACCCCAACATTGACTTCATTCTTGATTCCAACGACGAGAACTCCTTCCCGAGGAACCACTGGAGTTGTACCGAGATCAAGAAGGAGAAGCAAACAAAACCATATCATATCCCAAACGGTGAGAGACGATCGTTGAAGACGACGACGAGGGTGGAACCTTCTGGTTCCCGAGGCTGTTTCCGCTGTCCGCGCGTGCACTGCGTTCGTGGAGGTAAACCTCGTCGGAAGAAGGCAGGAGGAGGGACGGCCTCGTGTCACACAGGCTTCGCGTGCCGAACGCTGAATCGCGACTGTTCGGCTTGCTGGTCTCTCTCGATCGTGCTGCCGTCCACCTCACAGCAGTTTGATGGGACACGTGAAGGGTTAATTATCTATGATTAATTATGTTTAATATTTCGATCCTTATTTTTTTAATTATATTGAGATATTTATATTTTTAAAATAAAATACTTAAATTTACTTCGTGATATCGACTCTGTTGATAAAATAAAAAAAATCATAGAATTTATTATTGAGTATATCTTGATTCTACTCATTTCAATTTATTATTGAATCGACGACGTAAGAATTTTATTTCGTCCATGATATCGACTCTGTTGATAAAAATATCATAAAATTTATCACTAGTATGTGATGACTCTATCTCATTTCAATTTATTATTGAATATATATATAATATTTTCATTTACAGAGTTAATGAGAAGAATTTTACTTCGCCCATGATGTCGACTATATTGATAAAAAAATATCATAAAATTTATTATTGAGTATGTGCTAACTATTATGAACGTTGTCGGTTTCGAAAAATTTTTCGTACGACAAAAAGATAGCTTGAAATTGAAAACGTACGAAAGCGTGTAGTGAATGTAATGCAAGTAAGAGTAAGGAATGATAGTTTACAGTAAATGTAAATTGCAAGAAGTAAATACAAACCGAGTTATAATGGTTTGATCGTCGTAACCTACGTCCACTCCACCGATTCTTCTTCCATCGAGGCCATCAGCATCCTAACAATCTTTCTTTAATAGGCGAAGATCAACCTCCTTCTGATAACTTTATTCTCCTTTTGCAGGCTCAGGAGAGAACCTTTACACCCCATTTTTACAAAGCTTCTCTCACACTCTCTAAATTTTAGGAGGGATTCTATACTTTATAAGAGATTTCAACTCTAAAAACATAGAATTTTTGTTCACTTTTCTTGCTTCTCTATGCAAGAATAGCTAGGGTATTTATAGACCCCAAATGGCTTCAAAAATAGAGCCAAAATTTAAATCTTCCGAGATTTCAAGGTACGGGTGGTACCACCTCCTACAGTCTAACACTGGGCGATACCACCACCTAGAAGATTGTGTCTAGGCGATACCACCACCTGACACAGTCTCGGAGACTATGCCATGATAGTTTCACTTGTTTAGTCATTGTTTGGGTCTTTCTCTTAGCCCAACATAGTCCAGCCCAACTATCCCCTATTTAGGTTAGTCCAATTATAATCTCAATTATATACTAACTACTACTTTTAAGGCATATAATAAGCTAAATAAGTTTGGTTTCTTCCGACGAACTTCCAACGATCTCTCGGCAATGTTCCGGCAGACTCCCGGCAAGCTCCTGGACTTCACGATGATCTTCTTGGCGAGTTTCGACGAGCTTCTTTGGCAAGCTCTTGGACTTCTCGGTTGGTTCCGGTAGAACTTCCGAAGAACGTTCGAACGTCCGAACTTCCGATGAACTCTCGAACTCCCAACAAAATCTCGTTCTTGACTCCAGGACTTCATTTTGCTTTATGTCTTGTTATCGTAGTTAATCCTGCACATATAAAAACACACTTCAATCTAGACAATTATTACTAAGCATGAATCATGTTATCCGGCATGTCATTGGTCCATCAACGCTTTATCCGATTCTTTGGCGCATCGTTCTCTCTTGCGGTCTATTGCCCAATCGGCCAGTTATCCTCTGCAACTCCGATATCCTTGGAGCAATATCCGCTCCTCTTAGCTCGATGCCCGAATCCATGGCCCGAAGCCTTCTGTTGATACGTCGACCAATCCTCCGGCCCGATATCCAATCTTTTGACATATTGTCCTTCGGCACAACATGATTCTTCCTGTTTTAATTGTCTCTTATTGATTGAAACATCCCGTATCACTCAAAACGCAAATCAAATCATAAATATTATCAATTGGTTTCATCATCAAAATCCGAGATTCAACACTAACTCTATCTCATTTCAATTTATTACTAAGTATATACGGTATTTTTTTTTAACAAAATCGATGACGTATGAAGAAATAAGATTAAAAATTTTACTTACGTAAATATAATATAATATTTAAAAATATAAAAAATTAAAATACTAAAAATAACTAATTACATATGATAATCTATAATTCGCCCACGTGAAGATATGCATACTAGAGACTTAAGTAGACAAAGTGTAGGGATGATAGCATCTTATTTTTCTAAGTTTACAAGGTTTTAATAAGTATAAAGAAACAATACTTTTGTTTAGCCCTAATCGTGGTTCCGAAACCATCGATTCTATTTTCAAAATCATTAATTTTAATTTTTTAAAACTAAAAATCAAAATTAAACATCAAGGTTTTGAATCTGATTTCGATTTAGAAATACTGGATTCCGATTCGAATAATTAATTTTTTTATTAATTTTAATTAACAAATTTATATATAATAAATATATATATAAATTTTTTAATCAAACTAAATACTTCTATTAAGATTCCAACTCAAGTTACCTAGATTTAAACTTCACAATTTGACTAGTGTATCCTAAAGTTCCATATGTAATTTTATTTTTATTTTTTTTTTATAATATTTAATTAATTTAAAATAAAAATTACTAATTTTGATATTTCAAAATCAAACTGCCTAAAGCACGGTTTGAAATCGATAAATCTGTGAGTCAATTTAATTCCAGTCAGGACTAGTATTATTTGTTATATCATAAGAAAGATGTTTGGATCGAAATTGACATTAGGCGATCGATGAATTAGTGCTTACTTAAAATTACGTCGGTTTGAAAAATCTTATTAAATGAAAATCAATATCCGAAAAATATTTAAACTTCAAATATTTGTAAGAGTAGTAACGAGCAGGTAACATAGTAACAAAATAAGTAAGCAAGTAAAGAAAGGAAGGCACACCAATGTTATAATGGTTCGATCGTCGTGACTTATATTCACTCTCAATTCCTCTTCACTCGAGGCTATCGACTTTCACTATCGATCTTCTTTTAACATGCGAAGATTAGCTATCCTCATAACTCTTTTTCCTTTTCACATGTTCATGAGAGAACTTTTACACCTCTCTCTTTTATACTTAGACCTCACTTTTCTCTTTAGAAGAACTTCTAAATTCTAGGAAGATGTGACTCTATACTAAAAAAGATTTATAACTTTTTTCACAATAATTTTTTTCCCTTTTTTTGCTCAAATTCATGCTACACTAAGCAGGAATAGTTGGGGTATTTATAGACCCCAAATGGCTTAAAAAATAAAGCAAAAAAATATCTCATCCCGAGTTTCTCGGGTCTTGATAATACCATCATCTATGCTGGGCAATATCACCGCCTGCAGCACTGACACTCGGTGGTACCACCGTTCAGTCTAGTGGTACCATCACCTAATTTGGATAGTATCACCGCCAGACCCTGCTACATGATACTAAACGAGCCAAACAATAAGCTCATTTCAACCCTGATTCAGGCTCAATTAGCCCATAATTGAGTTGACATTGTTTCACCCAAATATTGACTCAATTAGACCTAAACTAACTCGATCTATACAAATTTTTACAAAGCATGAATCATATATTGTCTAGCATGTCATTGGTTCTTCCGGTGCTTCGTCCGATCCTTTGGCGCATCGTCCTCTCCTTCGGCGTATTACTCAATCGGTATGTTGCCTCCCGCAACTTCCGATTTTCTTAGCGTAATGTCTGATCCTTCAACCCGATGCTCGAATTCACGACACAAAGCTTTCTACTGACATGTCAATCGATCATCCGGCCCAACATCTAATCTTCTGACATATTCACTTCGACCCCACGTCTGATTCCTTCTGCTTTAATCAATTTGTCTCTGCTTGATCGATGCTAGTTCTACGTCACTCAAAACACATATTAGATCACAAACTGATCAATTGATTTCATCATCAAAATCCGATATTAAAAAAAAAAAACTTAATTTTCAAACTAAAGAAATCCTTAATCCAATCATAAGATTTTGAGTACTTAATACAAGACTAAAGGAATAAGATTTAAAGCATTCAATCTAAGGGGTTAAATATATAATCACCACCACCATTAGTATTTTGATCTCTTCTCCTCTCCCTACTCTTCCGCAGTGTAGTATTGTGAGCTTAGCATTCGTTTTGCCGGTGCATCACTGACATGGAGGCTGAGTCCCAACAAAAAAGATCTTAGCTTCCGTCTACAAGAATACGGACAAACATACACATCAGTATCTATGTTATACATGCATTTCAGCTGATGTAGTATGTCTTCTATACATCTCAGGAAGTAAGTAGTGCTGTACGAGACTGCACCATCAGAACTCCAACCACTCTCACAGCCCACCTCTCACCCAACCTCGCAAGCTTCTGTCCGCTAGAAGGACAAGCATCATGTGCTCCCCATGGCACCAATCCCACGCCACCCGAGGCCAAATCCAAGTCTCATCACCCCCATTTACTTCTCGAGCGGAAGGCAAGCAGACAGCGACAGCAGCAGCTGCTGCTCTGATGAGCTGAGAGGGGCAACTCCCCATGCCCACATGTCCTAGTGTGCCAGCCTGTGCTTTGACGGCAATGGACGCCAGTCCATGCTCCCCTGGACTCCTCCCTCCGCTTCGCTTCCACCCTTCCCTTACCTCTATATAAGCAGCAGCAGCTCTTCTCATGTTGCTCACCACCTAACCGGCACGGTACTGCTACACCATGGCTCTTAAGCTGGCCGTATTTGTCTTTGCATCTCTACTCGTCATCACCACCAGAGTAAGCCAGCCATCTGAGTTCTACTCTTCGGACGAAGGGAACCGCGCGTAGCGCGTCTGATGAACACGTGTTCGATGTTGCAGGTCTCGTCCGACGCAAAGGACGCGTTCATGGAGGCGGGCTATGCCAAGGCTCCAGTGGTCGCTCCTGTTCCGGCTCCTCCTGCACCTCGCATCATCAAGGACACCAAAGGTGAGAAGCTCTTGTCGTTTGGTTCTGCGTAGGTCATTGGCAAGCGTCATCGACGTGCTTTGCTGGTGGTGCAGAGTGCGGCGACGCGTGCAAGGAGCGGTGCAAGCTGCACTCGCGGCAGAACGTGTGCTCTCGAGCCTGCATCACCTGCTGCAGCGTCTGCAAGTGCGTGCCGCCGGGGACCTATGGCCACACGGAGCTGTGCGGCAAGTGCTACACCGACTGGAAGACGCACGGGAACCGGACCAAGTGCCCCTGAGCGCCGCCACCGTCTGCTGCAGCTCCGCCTTTCTTTCCGCGACCAAGAAGCTAGAAGATCACTCTGTTCTTTTGGCTCTGTTTTGATCGAGACACGAGTGTTCGTCTCATGTTTTCGTTGGCCTGGAGGAGAATAAATCGTGTTGTGTTCATGCTCTACTGTGTCTGTGCATACATGATCTTCGTGCTCGTTCGTCGTCTTCCTCTGGGCTGCTGCATTCCATCGAACGCTTCTTTGAGGTCAGTCAAAGAACTCCATTGTCATCAGGTGCATGCGACACAGCTGGTCAAAGTTCAATCGCAGACCTCGAAACGTGTCGTCGTCCTCTAATGGATTAAGAACTAAGAACTGGTGGTGGCTCTATTATCGGTACAAGGATTTGCGTGCGAACCTACTGGATTCGCCTGCGTTAAGGTCGTCTTCTACCTCTAAAACCCACCATAAGAGTCCTCTCTTGTTCTATTCGAAGTATGGAGACATTTCCAGGCCAACACAGGATTTGATTAAGATCAAATGTTACCATTGATGAAACATTAAAATTATTGGATCCCATCAAATTATTTCCCACCTGGTAGGACTCAATTGTACAGCAGATCAATGATCAGAGTTCTTTCTAGCTGGCATTTTGCACATTTAACTCGCATGCATCAAGAGATCTTATAGTTCAATTTACTCCAACAAAAGAGCAGTGACTTTAGTATTATCAACATTATCCTGTCTAGAGTGGAGCAACAAGCCAACAATGAGCCTTGAACTCCATTCACTGCATGCACCAGTAAAACCCCAGAGAGAGAGAGAGAGCGAGTGCCAGTGTTCCAATGATGTTATCTTGTCTATTAGAACCAGCAATGCAACAAGATGCCTGGATTCCATTTACTGCAAGCAGTAAGTAATGAGAGAGAGAGAGAGAGAGAGAGAGAGAGAGAGAGAGAGAGATGCAGTGCTGGGGCCTCCATTAATAATCATCAGACCAGCTGGGGAGACCCAAAATAGCTGGCACACCTCCAGACTCCATGAATCACCACAGAGCTTTGCCAGAGTTCAGGGCAGCATGAAAGAGCAGATAAAAAGGGGGAGGGGGTGGGGGGAGGTACATGAACACAATGCTCCAGCTAGATCATGTTACATCTGGATTCTCTCGTGGAACCCACCAAGATTCATGTCATGGAGGTGCATGAATCATGTGGATCTTCATCAGTCACCTCACAGCTTTTGTGATGTTTACTCCCATTCTTCCATCAAAGAACTCTACCCAAAGCGTGGAGTAATTCATGCGTTGATTCAGTTTTGTGTTCTTTCTTGGAATGTAAAAGGATTCGACAGGTTTTGGTTTACCCAACTCTTGTGACCAACAGACAGAAATTTGACTCGTCTACAGAAAATATTTTGTCTTCTCTTGAAAAATTGATAGTATTATTATTTTCGATCAATCAAAACAACAAATCGACGATGATGATCATATAACAAACATTATATAAGACGATATATATTTTCATTTGAATTAATTTTATAATTTTTTTATTCATAATAAGTCGAAATTGATTTTATCGTTAGAGTTGTCGGATGTACCTTTCGATGTAGTCTCCGATAGAAATAGACTAAAATATGATATGAGATATGAAATATGACAATTTTTTTATCATTAAAGGAAATTATTTCTATCTTTCTTTTTTTCAGATCATTAAAAGATATGAGACCAAAATAGTCTCGACTTATCGTTACTCTCGGATTATATACATTCAAATTTCTTTCTTTCTTTTTTATTAAGATCAACCATCAGCTCATCACTTATGGCTCTCTGGTTGATTGAAATGATGATTGGGTTTTATGGTGGCATTTCACTGTGAACTGCAGCAGGGCATTCAAGAACTTCAGAGACATAAAGATGTCCTCAAAAGCACTGTAAAATTAGTGTTTTATGTTTCTTTGTTGAACTTGAGATTGCCTCCAACTACACTTGCTTCATGAATAATTAACTCTTCTGCTTGCCTCCAAAGTTGGATTCAGAGTTCATGAAAGCTCTGTGTTTCCTAAAGAGGATGACCAAATCTATTTAGCTTGCTTTTTATTATCATGACTATGATTCTGAAAATGATACTGGAGGAGAAAATTATGTTAGCAAAATCAAGAGATCAGATATAACTCTTTGTAAAAGTTTTCTGTAAATTTTGGAGAAGATCAACTGTACTCTATGTTTGGAGGACAAATCTGTAATCAGAAGAAAGAGAATTGATGAGAGTCAGCAATATGCATTTCAGATCTTGTTGTGTTTTTTTCTTGGAACTTGGCCAATGTTTGTGTCTCAATCCTGAAACCTTATGCCAAATACCTGCTTCTGTTTGCATTTGTTATGATTACTACTCCAATCCTGCATTCATTAAGCTCCTGAGCACTCTGAAAAGGCCCACACCAAGAACAGCAGTGCAGGAACTATTTCCAGTCAACCTACACAATTTGGCAGAGGATCCAAAGCAGGCTGCAGTTGGTAGGAACCATAGGCATCAGGTAGATCTTTTGCTGTCTATTTCATCTCAATAAATATGATGGTTTGGAGAGGTTGGTAAGAGACGTCATCAAAGACAATTAGCAGAAAGAGATTTTAGCATATCCAGTGAAAAATGAAGCCATACCTTGTCCATATTTCTTGGATGATCTTGAGAAACTCCATCTCAGATCATTATATTTATCCTTCCTATCAAGATTGAAACATAATCTGCAAATAATACTGGCTAATCTTGGTTGAAGAACTATAGACAGTATATCACAATCACAAACTGTAAACAGTATTTGATCATCACAAACACAAAAGAAAAGTGCCTTGAAAATTTTAGTTAATCTGGTCAAGCTATCTTTAATTATTGAGGCAACACTGGAAAGCTTTCTAATTATCACTCCAATAATACATTAAGAAGACAATGCTAGAAGCAAATTAAAGATCAAGAGAAAGCAACAGGCACTATCATATAGTGCAGAATAAGACAAACTTGGAGCTTCTTCTCCTCCACAAATCAAAGTCTTCTCTTTTGAATTGTTCTATTGGCAATGAACACATTGCATATGTGATCTTGGTAGGATTCTGAAACTAAAATAATGCTTCTTTTGGAAATGTGCTGCATCTCCATTTGTTCTGGAACAATTACTGGTACAGTAATCATAATTTGTCTTCCTCCTCTTCTTCTTCTTTTGGGTTACAAGAGAAACAAGAGAGGATTGTTCATCTGGTTTGGTAGATTATATTATCTTTATGCTAAAGCAACCTTGATTGCTTTAAAGTTAATCCAACTTCAATGTTTTCATCTAGACCAAGGCACATTATAATTTTCATCATCTCTCTCTCTCTCTCTCTCTTTCTCTCTCTCTCTCTCTCTGTGGTCAGGACAGACAGCTAGCTTGTCCTTTACCTCTGGCTTCACCAGAGGCACAAAAAAGTATACCCCTCATGTGTTCCCACTTGACTTGGACATCCTGTAATGATAACTATGAAGCTTTTCAGATAATAATTAAAAGAAAACTATGAAGCTTTTTCCTCTTTTGAGTTCTTTGATCAAACAAGTCAGTAAAAGGATGGAGAAGAGAAGATGAAGTAGGTAAGCAGTGGTAAAAAGTTAGACAAGTTGCACCTTTTGATCATGGTCACAGAAAAGGAGGTTATTCTGGATAGGAATGTGAAGCTAACCTTTTCCTCCTCCATGAGACATGTATCTTTCCTTGGGTGGCTGGTCATCTTCTCCATGCCATTGGGAACTTTGGCTGACCCAATAGAATCACAGAAGCTTGCTACTTGGCACTGACACCCTAAGGCCTAATATGGGCAAGAAAATGCTTTCACTCATCTCAACACAAACTACTTGGATGCTTTCACACAACAAATAATAAGAAATTATGTCTTTGGATGCTCTCACACAACAAATAAAAAGCATTTCTTGTTTGGGCTGATGTAAGAAACTGTTGCCATACTTTCTTCTAGATTGGAGTGTTGTGCCAATTTCAGTGGTGAATTATTGACATGCTTTCTTCTGCATTGGAAGGCTCAGGAAAGCTTAACTGAGAAGAATAAATCAAGTACATGTTCTATCTGTAAAGCTACAGCTCTGTAGCAACTTTTTGTTTGTGGTGGATACAATTATAGTCACCAGATGTTTCAAAGTTCATAATGAACTAACTAAGTGATTCACCTTTATCTGTCTGACCCCACAGTCTATTGTACCTAAATCATTACTTCATGGCATAAACTAGTGAGGGATCAAAGATTTTAGCTTCCATAAATGAGATTTTGACAAGAAAGCTTATCAGTAGGAGCCATCTAACATGACAAGAACAAAACATCAGAAAGAAAAATGGTTCTATTTGTTTTTCTTGAGAGATTTCCATTTATTAACAAATGTAACATTAAAAAATGGAGTCCTGTATACATGGCCACAATCATCCCCATGGACAAAGTTGGCAAATCTCTAAGAATGGATCAGGTGAGCAAACTGGTTTACTGTATTGAGGCATATCATATGATCAGTTCAGCTGATATTATTGCCAAGCATATTCTGCACAACATGTTTCATCAGATTCCTGCCATGTACAAAAGCTATGAGGCTTGCATGTTGCAACCATTTCCAAGTGGGCAGTCAAGAGTTACTGCAATGAAAACCATTGACAGAGTTCAAAGTTTTCTTCTCTGCCTTGATTGGGTTTAACAGTCATGTGGGAAGGAAAGAAAATGTGCACTTTTTATCATTTGCAGCATGGAAACATTCCCTGCTGACACATTCAAGGCATTATTTGTATTTTGTCTCATCAAATCATTTATAAGAAGAACAAGAAGAAGGCTTCAAGCAATTAGGATTACAAGACCAAGATGTGCAGCGTGCGATTCATCCAAACAAATGGCACAGGAAATGGAATATCCTTCACATAAATCAGTTGATGGAACAAAAGAATGAATGCAGGGCAGGTGTTAGAGATCACTCACAAAACTAATGCATTTTGTTGGGAACCCAGAAAGCAAGTGATGTTCCTGCAATGATGAAAGGCTAGCAGATCTTGTGGACACCCCCCTTTGAAATTTGAAATGCTTTTTTGGTAGTCTCAATGAAGTGATCGATATTTAAGAGCAAAGACAGGACAAGAGATAAGGTTTTTGGGTGCAAAGGATGTAATTAATACACAGTTCATCAGAGCAGACAAAGATATAGAACTCAACAGTGACTTAGATTTCCAAGTGAAACTTCCAAGTTGTCACACAACTGGTCTTTGATAGGACCTTCCACAGGACATCATTGACTGGTTGTTCTTGGAGAAGCCAACTGGTTGAATGCCCCAAGGTCAGAGAAGGTCTATCTATCTATTCTTAATCAGCTCTTTGCCAGCCTGATCTGCAGAAGGTTATGACAACAAGAAATAGAAAGAGGTGAGTTTTGAGATGAGACTCAATTCTAAGAAACTTTGCTGATGAAATTATTGAGGTTGGCATATATGTCAGGCAATCATTGGAAATAGAAGTTTATACTCAAACTCCACATTGCATTCTGGAATACCTGAGTTGCAGGCAGCTCACCTCTTGAAACTTTTGGCTGGGCTATATGTTTATCCACAACAGTTTCAATAAAGAAGACCATGAACAACAAATAGTGCACTTCTATTGATGTTAGATTGCTGCTGAAAGAGCACACATCTAAATTGACTGCTAATAATAATTATCTAGTTTTCTTGGGGGTAGGTATAATCATTCTCAGGATATGTTGACAGAGAGATGCAGGACATGCTTCAATCATTTGTCAGCCACTCCATTTCTTCAGCTGTTCATAAAGATCATTGGTTACTTTATGTGCAAAATCTCATCAAGATCATTACATAAAGCCATTATTGTCTCCAAAATCACACGGCTCTCCTTTTGTACATATCATTTGTACATAGAATAGAGAATTGCATGTTTCATTTAGCCAGCAACTACAATTATATGGATTGCTGATAGCCACACTACACTGGTATGATTGAGTCCACAGGACTGGTACCATGTTTTAAGAGGGTTGTGACCATTAAAACCATCAATTGAGCCACTGAGTTAGTATCTTTTTATGATGAGTAAGGTCTAAGAGATGGTATTTAGCTAGGATCTATCAAGTATTCTAGTTCTTGTTATTTATGGATGATTGATCTTTTTTTTATTATTATTCTAATTCTAGTTCTTGTTATCTAAGTATTATCTTTTTTTTTTTTAACAACTACCATTTATGATAGCATATCATACTCACCCGATAAACACGTTAGGGAAATTCCATCGTTATGTTAAATGGTAACTTAGCATTAATAGTGATGGAAACTTAATGCCGATAGGAATGACAACTCAACATTAACAAAACAACTTGATAGGATTGCACAATTCAATGTACGATTGCACAACTTCAATGATAGTTGGATGATTCGCATAATTGTTTCCTCCATTAACCTCGGCCTTCGCCTCAACAATCACTCCGTCTAAAAAGCTTTTATATATATCCTCGACGAATAAACAAAGACGTTGGATTTCTATTATTTCTTTTACATGATTATTATCGTATCTTTTCTCTCTGACACATCGATTTGTGACAAGCACAAAAGCAAGTCTAATTCAATTGGGACTCTATTACTAACCTAGGCATCAATGAGTTTTTATTGAACACACATTAGACTTTTTAGAATCTTTTCTCTCGAACACATCGATTTGCGACGAGCACGAAAAGCAAGTCCAATTCAATCGGGACTCTATTAAACAATTTATATATTTCATGATCATCTTACTAAAATAAAAAATAATAAAGATGTTATTAATATAATAAAAATAACATGATTAAGATAAAGAAGAGCTTCAAAAATTATAATAATAGTATACTGAACGATTTATAAATTCTCATGTTCAATAATTTTAAAAATAATATTAAAAAATTATGAGATTGAATTAAGAATTTTAAGATCAACATGTAAAGTTATTTGAAAAGATTGAAAAAATTATTACTACTTAGAAAAGATACAAATTTTTAAGGATGCAATCAATTATGAGATGAGTTTTAAGAAATTTCAAGTTTAGAATTTCAGATGGTGTATAAAAATAATATAAAATAATTGTGTTGATGACATGAGGGGGATAAAGAAACATAAATAGACGACAACCTCATGTCTTCGACCTCGCCTCGCTTCTTCCACTAAAGTCTTCCCTTTGCGTCTTCTTCTCCTTCCACCAGAGAGACAGAGAGCCAAGAAAAGAAAGGGATCGAAGGATACCAAGAATGGCTGGCTTGGACTAGGAATCGAGCCGACATGGGAAGTAGTAAGCAGCGATGGAAGCTGTCCTTCCGCCGGTCGGTGGCCACCTCGCCGTCGACCTCCGCATCGACTTCGCCCGCGCCCTCCTTCACGGCGGAGATGCCGGTGGAGTTCCTCTGCCCCATCTCCCGCTCCATCATGGCTGATCCCGTCATCATCCCCTCCGGTCACACCTTCGAGCGCAGCTGCATCCAGGCCTGCCTCGACCTCGCCTTTCCTCCACCAGGCCTTCCCCTTGATCTCCACCTCCCCTTCTCCTCGCCGGCAGCTGCGCCGCCCCTCCTCCTCATCTCCAACGCCGCCCTCAAGGCCGCCATCGTCGCCTGGTGCTCCCGCTGCGGCCTCCCCCCTCCCCTTCCCATCCCCCCGGAAGCCGCCGTGGCCATTGTCCGCCGCCTCATGCCCCAAGATCAACCTCTCCCTCCCTCTGCTGCTGCCTCTGTCGCCACCGGCTCGGCAGCGGTACTCTCTGGTGGTGGAAAAGACGGAAAAGATGAAGTCTGCAATGGAGGTAAAGAAAAAGGTATGGAATTGCGAGCTTCCGAGTTCGTTGATGGCGGAAAGGATGCGAAAGATGGCATCTTGCCATCGGTGTTGGAGGAGTCGAAGCAGACGATGAACCCCACCACTTCTCCCCCTCTCTCCGAGCGACAACGAGGGAAGAACAAATCCTCAAGCTTTTCGTCGGCGTCTACTCCGTCGTCATCCTCTTATCACTCGTCATCTTCCTATTCTTCTTCTGAGATCGTGGTCGTCGACGAAAGATTAGGTCGAGAGCAAGCTCCAAGATTCACCAATTCGCCCTCGCGGAGGACGACCGATGCGATGGAAGAGGTGTTGACCAAGTTGACGGATTTGGATGAGGGGGACCAAGAATCCGCCGCGGCAGCCCTCCGACAGGCCACGAGGGAGAGCTGCGACCGGCGCGTCGCCCTCTGCACCCCGCAACTCCTCGGCGCTCTCCGGCCTATGCTCCTCTCGTCCTGCGCTGCCGTCCAAATCAACACTGCCGCGGCGTTGGCGAACCTTTCGCTGGAGCCGGTGAATAAAGTTAGGATCTTGAGGTCGGGGATAGTGCCGGCGATCGTGGAGGTGCTCCGGAGGGGCCATTCGGAGGCCCGCGACCACGCAGCCGGCGCTTTGTTCGGCCTCGCCCTCCAGGACGAGAATCGCACCACGATCGGCGTCTTGGGCGCCATCCCGCCGCTCCTTAACCTATTCGCCCGACCCTCCGCCGACGGCCCCCGCCCCCGTCGCGACGCAGGGATGGCGCTCTACCACCTCTCCCTCGCCGCCGCCAACCGGTCCAAGATCGCGCGCGCTCCGGGAGCAGTCCACGCGCTGCTCGCGGTCGCGAGGGAGAGGGAGGAAGAGGCGGCCACTCTGGGGCAGGGCACGAAGCCAGCGAGGATAGCGTTGATGGTGATCCATAACCTAGCCAGCTGCAACGAGGGGCGCGCAGCGCTGATGGACGCCGGCGCAGTGGCGGCACTGGTGGCGCTCATGAGGGGGCCGCCGCTGGAGGCAGCGGAGGAGGAGCACTGCGTGGCGGTGCTATACTGGATGAGCCAAGGGAGCCTACGGTTCCGGGGCCTGGCGAAGGCGGCGGGAGCGGAGCAGGAGCTGACGAGGGTGGTGACGGAGGGCGGCGGAAGAGGGCCCCGGGGGGAGATGGCAAGGAGGACACTGAGGGCGATCCAAGAGGAGGAAGGCGACAATGAGGCCGTGGCCTCCCTGGGGTTCGATGCGGGGGACGACGTCAGTAGCGCCCTCTCGGACGGGCTGATGTCGCTTCGGCCGCGACGCAACGTTTTCGATAACAGGCCGACCGGGATCAACTCAGCCAACTCAGCCAAGTTCTGAGTCAACTCGGCCGAGTGCGTTAGAGTTTGCCTCGCCTTTCATCTCTCTCTTACCGAGCGAGGGATGGTGAGCTCGTTGAGTTGGTAGTCTGTGGAAGAATGGAAGCTTGTACGTCTTTGTTTGTAAGCTCTTCCGTAACTATTTGGGAACGGCCATGTGGACAAGGCTTGGTGGATTCGGATGTGTGTAAATTTGTTCCTTTTATCTTAATTTCTTCTCTCTCTTTTTTTTTTTTTTAATCCTTGTTGGAGCTTCCGGTGTGTGACTTGTTTCCGTACCTTTCAAAAGCAGGTTGGATGAGGTAACATTTGGGAGCTATTATAACAGTTGAATACAGTTGATGGTGTTGGTTGGTCCAACAAGCCATCATGGTATTGTTGGCCGGTAGATTGACCGGGTCTTTAGATCAATTCCGCCCTTGAGAAGATTGACCCAACAAACCATTATGATCTTTCATCAATAACTAAACACAATATCAACACTGGTCATTAGTGATCTATCAATACAATAAAGTATAAGCTCCATAGTCAACACAAAGGAACTCTTCCCTTGAATCCATAAGATTAATCGAGGATGCTCTTCAAAGAAGGCATCACGTCAATTCTCCCTTCCACTGACCAAATCTAAAGAATTTCTCTACATGACAGATAAATAATCATTATTTATGGCAACTTGCCTCAAATTGTTCCGAGAGAGACAAAAACCCAAGGACAGGTTTGTACAGAACATATGATATTTTTTAAATGACATACTTGACACACACAGCTAGAAAATGCCTCGAGAAAAACAAAAGAAACCTTCAATCTACTTACATTGAGCGAATCCAGCAACCTTCAAGGTAAGGAAAAACAAATAATTGGTGCATGTGTATAAATAAGTTGTCTTGTTGCAGAGGTCTTCGTTTCAGTCAATGAAATGATTAAATAAGTTATCTAGCTAACCGTAACACCAACTACTTTCATCTCTAAATACTGCATAGAAAGGACCACTTTTAATGCTTTTTCAAGCTCTGTGTCCCGCATTATTTAGCAAGTGCAAGGATAAAATTGTGCAACACCAATTTGAAAAAGGTTTCAATTGCCACTGATGAATGAAAGGTTTAATCATCTGAGAACATTAGATTCCAAAGATGGGTATGAAAATAAGCGTTAATTGAGGATAAGATCCTACAATTTGGTGTCTCAATTGCCATAACAAAAACAAACCCAAAATCAACTGGCATTTGGTTTTCTCACCGTTGCCGTTGTGGATGTCTTGCTTCTTGAGATAACACTGCAAGAAGGATTTTCTTCCTAGGGCCCTACATAGAAGAAATGTTAGTTTCAAGCTTTAATAAAAGACAAAACAAGAACTACATACATGTAACTAAGAACAGAAACTATCAAATTAAAACGACAAACTAAAAATATTCAAATGAACTATTGTTCAAATATGGCAAGTAGTTTGTCAAAGTTCTTTATTTGGACAAGGTAAAATATATCAAACAATTGAATTAATCTTATAAACAGGTACTTCAGGAATAATATGTTGAGAAATTTACTTCAGGAAAAGCCTAATTGTGGATAATATACAAGCAAAAGAAGACATTGAAAGCAATGTAAAGTCACCATGGGAATTCCCAATTCTTTGAGGTCATTGTCTCCCATCTGCCTCAGCGCAGTCATATCCACCTGCAACCAGATGCAATACAGTGATTATAAGCACAAAACTCCATAACGTCAATCTTAAGCATTATCTCTAATCGATGGTTTCACAGGAATAAGAAGCATAAGTACCAGCTGGTTCAGGCAAATTTTAGTCATGTCCATTCAGGAAACTTTATTAGTTCCAAATACTGTAGAGTCTAAAGTAGATTAGATATTCTATTTTAAATCAAATAGTGTTAAATCTAGTTTTGTAAGTATTATAGGCAACTTCTATGTCCATTTTAGCATTAAAATTGGATGCGATTGCCCAAGAGTACATGTGAGGAATAAATTTCTGTAAATAATATTGGCTAATTCAAATAAATTTCTTTCTAAATATCAGAAGTACCTGTGTAACACCCCGATTAGTCCCACAACGAAAGTGGGTAAGATTAAAATTGACTTATAAATATCTAATGAATGTACTACTATCAACTTCAAACATAAACATTTTAACCAATAGTTTAGGTCAAACAAAGTTAATGGGTCAATTACCCTATCAAGCTCGGGTCGTGAAATTTGGTATCAGAGCTGACCTAGTAATTGAGCATGGTAAAAAGGCTCGAGTAGGAAAGGACTACCCGTGGATGGAGTCCAAGGATGACTCGTCATGATGTGGAGCAACCACCGGGCTACGCCTCACATGCATCATGCTTGAGTTTAATCTGGGCTACGTTGGGCCTTGACGAAGACGTCAAGTCCTTGAAGGGAAAAATTATAACACCTTGATTAGTCCTATATTGAAAGTGGAAAAGATTAAGATTGACTTATACAGATCTGATAAGTGTACTACTATCAACTTCTACCTTAAGTATTTTGAACAGCGGTTTAGGTCAAACGAAGTTGATAGATTAGTTAGCCTCTCAAGCCCATATCATGACAATTAGTCTTTTATAAAAAATTTGAATGGATCTACATGTAAGCATGCATAAACATCCAAACATGGATTTGCAAATTCACATAAATTTTACATGCATTCATGTAGTGAAGATGTGACATAAAGAAAAAGTTTTACATGATCATAATATACCAGATAAATTTATTTCTAAAGTTCCTAACACATACCATTGAGCATGTTACCTCATGTGAAACGATAAGACAGATTTTTAACACAATATAGTTAAAAACTATGGCATATTTGACTATAATCTAGATCACATGACTAGTAAAATTCTCGACACCCGACAGAATAATATGAACAAATATTTCAAGTTCTCAATAGTTGTAGAAGACTCTTAAAGTACACCAGAAAATTAAGCACCAAGAAGTATTCTAAAAAATAAAATTAACAGAAAATAATACCTCTTCTGCCTGAAATAGTACGGCATATTTTCCAAGACCTAATGAGTGTAGTAAGCCAGAAACTGTTAGAGGTTCCTCAGGCTGCATAAAGGAAAAAAGTTCGATACATTGTGTCCATCAAGGAAAGCTTGGCTATAATTATAATATTAGGAAATACACATGACGTACAATATTGCAAAAATTTATAAGCTCATAAGTTAGTGGAAGTTATCATCACTCATCGTGCAAGTTGTAGCATAATAACCTCTTGAATCAGTCATAAGCATTTCTATAAGTCCTAAATGAATAAAGTTAGAGACAGTTTTGTTGAAGGCTAAGGCACATAGCGCGCCAAGGTCCTCACCAATTAACCAAATTAAGTGGCTTTAGCAAGAGGTGACTGAGGTGCACACAGAATAAAAACCCAATGCACAGAAACTGCATCTTATGATACAACAATAATAACAACGACATATTGTCATAACGGCTACATGGATCTTTTGTCACTATTGAACAAAGGTGCATCTCAGGATATAAGACCAACCAACAACATTAGACAAAAATCTAATACATTAACGTTTGCCATACCATGGGATATAGACATGCCAACTAGACTATCCATATGTCGGAACATCTGGCACTTCAAAGGTCCCAATTCAAATCCATTGGGTAAAATCGACTTCACATGGATCAAACCCGTTCAATATGACTAATCAGTTAGGTTGGGACAGGATCGAAGCTTACCAAACCTCTAGCTAATTGAGTGGGTTTCAGGCCACAAGGCCTTGTACCATCAAATCATGGTAATGCCCACAATCCTATAAAAATGTTGGTCTCAAGTATCAACCATGTAAGCTGTATTCATAAACCCACAATCACAAGCCAAGAAGCCTGTTAATTTCCATTTAGATCTTATTGGAAATTATTCTCTTTAAAACCAAACCTAAAACAAAGTTTTGACAAACTAAATTATCTTTCTCAAAACCAAGCCATCCAATTTGCATGAAGAGCACATCATGTTGATCAGACAAAATCTTTGACAAAGGAGACTAATTAATAGCATGATCACCATGAATTGACATCCCTCTTATCAACTGCACCATTTTGGTTAAGATTTTGTGAGATCACCACAACGTCCTGAAATCAAAACCTTTCTTCACCACTTACCCTTTACCAAAACAGAAAAAAATACATCATTTGGATCCATTGCAACATCTACAACAAACCTTACCCCTTTGCTATTTATTATTTGAATAAAAGAAAGGACGAACCCAGTGCACAAGGATCTCACAAAATGGGGGTTCAAAGGAGAGGGTCAATATATGCAATCTTATCTATTGCTTCAATACCAATGCTAAAAAGTAGAATTTTCTCCCGATCTATCCATATTGTCCACAGCCATGCAAAGACTTTTTGAGCAAGTTCCTCACCCCTCTACCATGCATAGACTTGAGAATGGCAACTCATGCATATATCCAACTACCAAAGTACATACAATAAATATAGAAAAAGAAATCTTATTTTCTCATATATTTCTTTTAATATTTATGATTAATGTAGAATTAACATTTAACAGTAGAAAGATGAATTGCTTAATGGTGGAAATATATTAAGCCTCTCTAAGAAACAGTGGTAAAGACATTAGTGCAAGTAAATGGGCTAAAATGGTTAAACTCCAACCACATGGGTCATGTAGGGTTCATGCTGGGCCATAGCTTTGCTACGCAACCTGTTTATAAGTCTAGGTATTAATTCCGTATCAGCATTGTAAATTTTATCCATATCAGGCAGAATGATTGAAAGAACAAATCCATTCAAAATAGGAATATTTAAGGTATCAAAACCATCAATTTAGGATATCACACTCTTCCAAAAAAAAGTCACTTAACTATGCTTCAAAAAGAGGTCATATATATTACACATCTAACTCTTTGCTTCCAAGACAAATAGCACTACGAAAAATAAATTACTATTTAATTGTATAACAATTTAAGAATTCCAGACACCATAACTTTACAGAGTTAGGCATGTGACAACAGTGAAAATTGCCTCACAGTCTGAAGTTACATTTTTGCAGCATATGAGTTAAATCTAGTGAAACTTACTTACGAAAGTTTGTGAACATCATAGTTGCTAAGATCCTTATTTTTAACTGACCATAATCAACAGATGATTCATTTTAGAAAAGAAATTTTGGATTTCATGCATGTTCACCTTCACTAGCAATGAAATGGTGTCAAAAAAGCCATTTAGAATAATATATCACTATATAGTGTGTACAATAAAGAAGGATAGGCATTCCCCACACAACTACTAATCAGTAAAAAGCTACTGAGTTTTACAAGTATCATAAAGCAGTCCATTGGATCAGATATCTACGATTCTTCATCTGCAAATGCTCAAGTTAAAAGACATTCACAATAATGAGAAACAATTTGGAAGAGTCAGATATACCTTAAGTACAATTCTTTGCCCAATATCCCCTGGTGCAGGAGCTCGGACAACTGGCTTGACTGCATTGGCAGAAGTGTTTTTAGTCATAAAAGCAAAAGATCTAGAAGAATCACCTACTCCACTGTTTGTTAGAAAACTAGTTCTGGAAGCATCAACAGATCTTATCACAGATGTGTGCTTCAGTTCCTCGTATCTTCTTGAAGGAGAGATACGCCTTGGAGCACTAATAAGCCTATCTGGAGAACTACGCCTCTGCTGATCCAAAGTCCAAGAGTATGACTTCCTATGTGAATCCAATTCAAGTAAATCATCTGCACTTCTTGTAGAAGGTATTCTCCTTCCAAAGCCAGAGGTTCTTGATTCTATTGTATGTTGCTGAGGATCAGATACGCGAGAAGCACGTGTATTCTGAGAAAGCTTTTCACGTAGGTCAACATCATATTGTCCTTCAGCAACAGGATGTCTTCTTCGAGATAAGCTTTTATTAATAAGTTTCCATCTCAGATCATCTCTACGAACCTGATGATCTTTATGCATTAAGGCACCAACAAAGCAGAGGAAAGAAAGTTCAAGTGGAAACAATTAATTCTGTATAATTTCAAATGGATACTAGATTTGATATGCTTGTCCCTCGGATTTTTATTCATGAATCTTGAATCATGATCATCTGTTCTCTGACTGCAACATAGTAACAAATTACCAGCATCATGAAACATAATATAGAATTTGGTTAACTAAAAAAAAACAACAAATCAGGATAACAGGTCAGAGAATTATTCTCTCGTGTTCTCAGGGTTGTGACCCAACACATTGCTTCGTCAAGCAAATGAGGTTTACGTCAAAGCCGCAAAAGGCCAATTCCGTGGCAAAATATATCTTAAGTGCTAAAGTCTTCAGAAACATAAAACTGCTCAATTAAAGTAAATGTTGTACTCATTATGTAGATCTTTTAAAATTGACCATAAATTGTTCCAAAATTCTAAAAACGAAAAACCAATATCCACAAGTAAAGTCTTACAATTGAATCCTGTAGTCAAACACTAAAACAAAAGAAAATGAATACACACACACACACACATAACCCTTTACATGAAGCCAAGGGCAGGAAAGCTAAAATGTCCAGCATGTCACAGAAACAATATTGTTTCCATTGCTATTGCCAGCAAAGAGAACTGTTACGACTAGTGTTAATGAATAAAAATATTAAGGACGGTGGATTAGGAATTAGGATCCCCTTTCAATGTAGCTTTCTGCAAAAGTGGAGATGATTTACATGCATATGGCCAAATTGGTATAAGACAAACATCATGATAGGCAAACACTTGAAGAGGGTGTAAAGTTGGACGAAGCTAGCTTATTGTTACAACATGGTGCTAATAGACAGCACAAGTACAAGAGTATAGCCAGTAAGCAGAAAAACAATTGGCAATTATCTACATCTATTTAATCTCTCTAGCAACGAAAAATGGTGTATGGTCAAAAGTCATTTTGGTATACAAGGAACAAGAGCATACTTATTAAAGAAACCTTAAAAAGTTGGACAAAGGTAATCTCAAAATAATGTTTAAACCTTGATGCTCATAGATAGCACAGCAAGAGTACATACAGCTAAGCTGCAGTAAGCAGACTAAAATTTCTTTAGCAACAAAGAATACGAGGACAAGAACAGATTCAGAATGAAGATCATCCATTAGAAAGGGCATATATCTATAAAATGGTTCTAAATATTTCTTTTTTGCCACATGAGCTAATTGACAACAGAGTAAATTTTATCACTACATTACGCTAGAAAGAAAAAAGCACACCGTTTGTTTTCATACTGGCTCCCATAACAACTGCTATTGGCCATGTTGTTCTCCAACCTTTCTCTCACTGATAGCTTGGATGCTAAGGAGGGCATGTCATCATCACAATGACTGCCATCAGATATAGGTCTTGCTCTCTTAACAACCTGCAAACATCAGAAAGGAAAGAGGTCAAAGTATCTATGAATTTGCGTTTTGTAAATCTGTCAAGTGTTACATACACATGTCAACCAACCAAGCATAACATGTAACACAATCATACAAAAATATAAGCACGCCACAACTCTCTTGAAGAAAAGGCTAACAAATTCTTCTAGGTACTGAAAAGAACCAATGAGAACTGAAACTGAGGCAGAATCTTATTTAACAACTGAAAAACAAATCTGAACCTCTCCCAGAACATTTGCAAAAATGACTCAAACACAATAATTATAAAAAAAAAAACTCTTTCAGGCAGAAATCAAAGGATAAGCATATAAAATTCTCTTAAGCTTGAATATCCACCGTACTAGCAAGAGAAGACAATGTCCATAAGAAACACCATTTCCAACCCTAAAAGCAGAAGGCTCAAATCAAGCACCCATTGTGCAGGAGGAACCGTGTATTCATATAACGGATATTATTTGACAATAAATAACAGATGCGCGAATGTGACGATGTAATTTCAGAGAAAAATGGAGGAGGTAGGAAGTTCTACCTGACCGCTTCGGCCCAGGGTGATCGTGAACTGGGGCCGAGCAGACATCTGTTCGTTCTTACTCTCCCCTCCCTTCTTTTTCTCCTTTATTGGTAATTCCTTCTCTCTCTCTCTCTCTCTCTCTCTCTCTCTCTCTCTCGTCAAGCGAATCAAGCGGCACCAACAGAACAGATCCGGAACCCTAATAAACCAAGACGGTAAAAGGATCAGGATCTTGCTCTCGCCCGGGAACCCTAGAGATCGACGAGGGTTCCAGAACACACGAAACAAGGAAGATGAATAAAAGAACAGAAACGAATCGTTTATTTACCTCCAAGCTTCGCAGTCAGAACCGGAACAACCAATCGAGAGATGGTATGAGGAGCAACAGAAGAAAGCCCGGCCCGGAGAATGAAAGGACGAGGCGGTTCAAGAAAATAAGAAATATAGCTACTATTATTATTACCGCTGTTTTCATTATCTTTTTTGTAATCAAGCGCTTGAGGCCATTTATCAACCAAGACCTTTTTTTTCTTTCTCTTATTCTTCCTGATTAAAATTCCTATTCGCCCAGCACAAGGTAAAAAAATGTTACATCGTTGAAAAATGTTATATACTAAAAACGAGATAACTAATGACCTAATTATACTAATAATTAATTATTAACAGCACGAGAAAATTGAAAGAGAAAATTCCAATTTCCTTTAACGAAACATTTTAATGAAAAGTATTAGTACCGAATCAGCGTTGGCTAATTTCCCACTAATTAGCATAAATCCACGGTGCCATAAAATAACAGACCATTAACGACCTCTTATAAACCATACTGTAGGCAGAGATCAGGAAGTTCAACTGCTGTTGTTAAAACATGTTTTTTTAGTATTAAACGGGAGCAGTAAAATCATATATATATATATATATATATATATATATATATATATATATATATATATATATATATATATATATATATATATTGCAGCACACAAGTGCATCAAAGAAAGGAGATTGCCCATATTAATCATGTAATAAGAAAGTAAAATTCTTCTTTTTGCCCCCATATCCATTGAACTATTCCATCGGCCGACAAAATATTTGATAAAAAAGGTGGGCAGTCTAAAATACAAAAAAATATTTCTTATCACCAGAGCCACAGGTGATTGGCCTGAAAGATTTCGTATGATACAAGAGGGATTCTGTCGGTCACCAGGAAGGACACGGTAATCAAGCCTAAGCTTCAACCATAATCAAATCCAAACAACAGATCCTTGAGAACATTTTGTAGGCCTATACTGTTACAATTGAAACACGGAAAGAACTTAGTATACGATCGAAATACAACGACTAAAAATATAAGAACCAGGTACAAACAATACAAAAATGATTACTGGTAGTTAGATTTGTGATATTGCTTCTTTGATCTCTTCCAAGGTGATGGACTGCAAGACAAGAAACACAATGTGAGTAGAATGAATGGTGGGAAAGTTGTAGGAATTTCTTATAATTATGAAGCATGTGTGCTAACAAATGCACGAGTATCAGAGTACACTTTTATAAGTGCGCTCAGTAAAATTTGAAGACTCAGAGCCAAACATGAATCGGCAAGGACACTGTCATGCTATTCAAACATCTAAATTCCTACCACACCCAAGGCAGATATATTGATTGGCACCTTAAACATGTTGGGACCCCAATTTGCCAATTATGACCTTACTCAGAAACTACTGTAACAACTAAAAATGTTGCTAATAAATGTTCAACAAAACAAATTGCAAACATATATGGATTGTGAACTTTTATCAGAAGTTTCTTACTCAAAATGTTCAACAAACAAACTGCATAAAGCAAGAAACGATGATGATCAAACAGAAAAGAAAAAGATGCTGACGAGATAAATTGACTTTTGTTTAACCCATCCTACAAAAGTACTTGGTAGCTCTGAATGCCTAGCAAACCATACTACATATCATAAGAATCATATATGTGGGAACCACACATCCTTCTAGAATTCATCATCCTACTACCAAATAGTCCAATATCCATCATATTTTTCCCCACTACTTGTCTTGACCTTGACTCGTTTGATTCACACTTAATGTTTCTCACATTTCATATGAGCATCACATTTCAGAATGGGTAATATTTCAGCAGCATCATATTAATTACTTCATCAACTTCCAATTATTTAGTTCAATTTTGTAACTTCTGTTTCCAGGTTAAAATGAAACTTGAATTACCATAATTTTTACTCCACTGCTATAAATTTATATAGAACTGCTAGGGATGTTATCGTCTTGGATGTACCTAGGGTCTAAATCCGTATCAGATAAGATTCTGAATCCAAAATTAAGATCCATGCTTGATTTCTGGGTAGTATTTGAGTTGGGTATCATATTTATCCATATCATTAAGTATAGTACTTTTGATGACTGACTGATAAGGTTACTGGGAGAAAAAATAAAGATCTATACCCACGTTGTGGATTTTTGGGCCCCAATAGGAAACCTAGTACTAGCAGCAGAAAATCCTTTGAAAAGATAATAGAACTCAATACGATATAATAGCATAACTTGGATCTAGTTCCAAGCAAGTGCATGATATGTTCTAGAATGTTGGTATGTCAAAAAGATGATCAATGTACTCAACCAATGAGTTAATATGCTCAAAGTAAAAACACACCTCAATAATCATAACAGAGTCTTAGATATGATATTCTTAGAAGCAGATTGTTAGAACCATAGTTTAGAAAAAAGACAGATTAACAATTTCATTGGTCACCAACCTGCTCCTTTCCAGCAAAATCATTGTCAGGGTTGAGAAAAAGCATACAGTGGCACTCCTTCCTGCCAAGATATTGCATGTAAAAAATAATACACCATAGCATCCATACATCAGAAAATTATCTACTTGGATAAATTTAATATCATCCATTTTTCAGCATATAATACATAATCCGAAAACACCTGCAATCAAATGATTATAAGATGTAAAAAGAATTAGTATGACACATTAATCTCGTAGACCAAGGAAACATTGAATCAATTAAATAAACTGCTAAAGGATGTAAGAAAACAACATGTGACACCACTGAAATTAGTCGATACTCAGACATGCAAAACTAAACATCTCGTGTAACAAAATGCTCTAAGTTACAGTTAAGAACTGTTACTGAATTTCTAAGCATTCTAAAAGTTCAGTCATGAAAGTACGTCTCGTGAACAACAAAGAAATCAAATCATGAAACCGAATGTATTCAGAACATTTGAATCTGACAAAAAAATATTACTTTACGTTGATCCCCATAAAGAAGAACATAACCAGTAAGAAGTTACTCAGCTTCTTCGGAAAATAATGACAAAAGGTAGCAATGACATTAAATAAAAATAAAAAATGCAATTTATCTGGGATATTCAGTGTACAACTACATATACATATATGTAGGTCTCTTCGTATACCACAGGTACTAAAAACTGGACACACCAGTCGATACAATCTGGTATTTATCAATTAGATCATGAATCATACATGGACTACAGGTTTGATCGGTACCTATTTATATTGAATGGTACAGGCAGATATTTATCGGTGATCAAAAACCAGTATGTGGACCATGGGTTTGCCCGATACCAGTTCATACAGGAAGGTTCACCATATCGGGTGTATCGCCCAAATTTTACAGCTGGAACTGGGTGTATCAGACAGTAAGCCTACCACCCAGACACTTCATTAATTTTGCCAGCATGATAGCTGTCTTTTATTGTTTTTTCTCTTTCATTCTCTCCTGATGCATTCTCTTTCTTTCTCTCATGCAATGACAGTCATCATTTCTGCCACTGTCTTCCTTCTCTCTCTTTCTCTCTGGTCCAAGCAGTAGCTCTGTGCTAAGTATTGATACAGCAGGCAAACCGGTACCGTACAAATTCAGCCGCCAGCCAATACTAGCACTGGTGAGATTTTAAACCTCACATAAAATTATATATAATTCAGGGAAAAAATTCATCTTTAAGCATATCAAGATTTATAATCTTTTTCTCTTCTTGAAAGAATAATACTTTACCTCTCTCGCATAGGCACACATGGGCAATTCCAAAATCCCTGTGCTACTTCAGCTGCTTTGTCATCATAATGCCTGATACAGAATTATCATGTTGGGGTGTTAAAGATCTATTGCAAACATATTTCTAATAAAAAAGAATAGAAGATTTCATGAGATTATTTACCTACATGGACACAATGGTGCTCCCAGCATATCTTTATGATCAGCAAGACCCTGTGGCAGTTTACAACATTGTTACTAAACATTCTAGGAATTCCAGGATAGAGATAACTTTATAACAGCTCTAAGTCCTTAATCAAGTAAATGTGATGCAGAAAAGTAGCCTACAAAAAGATAAAGAACATCCTTAGATTCCCCATATCCACCGTTGGTGACACAAAGTTGCAATTTTAGCAATTTCGTATTAGGTGGTTATAATCAATATGTTAAGTTAGCTGACAGATATTTGGCAATCTACCAAATAATAGTAGCTTTTGTCCAGGAAAAGCATAGCTTTGTTATAGCTGCAAGATCTTAATCAAATAAAAGTTATACATGATAGCTGCGTAAGTATCGTTCAAATCCATCGAAATAATACAGTAAATAAGTAGCAGTCACAAAATACAAGTGACACAATATTAATTCTTTAAAACTACCTTGATAACAACAGAGGTGACTCCTTTATCGATGCAGAAGTATGTCTCAGACTTACGGGCATATTGCTCTGAGAATTTTCTCATAATTTCAACAGACTTTTCAGAGGGTTCTACTGCATAAATGCAAATGTTAGACGACTAACACATTTCTTTCAGCAAGGGACATATTATGATATTCAAGAGTTCATAACTAAAATTAACGCAATAGAATGTACAGATAATGTCCAAAATATCCCGCCTATTGCATGGTAAATGCTTTTACAAGCTATAATATTTTTTACAGTAAAATATTTACACAAATCTCTGAGCCTTCTCAATGATCTTGGAGAGGGACCCCCTTTTCTTTTTACATAAAATAAAATAGACCTGTTATGAATGGACCCTTTTTTCCATTTGTCATTTGTGCAGACTGTAGAACGGCAATGCATAAAATCTGGGACCAAACTATGAGAAAATGACGATTGACTATCACATAAGAGTTCTTTTGGTAGAAATAGTAGCCTTATGTGATCCAAAACACCCAACTGAAAACTCTCCCAACAAATAGAAATAAAAGAAGGGCGTGGACTCCCTATTCATCGGGCTCCTAACATGTTTCTTCCTTCAACCTAAGTAACTGTTCAATAGAAGCGCAAACAAGGTCAAAGTAAGACGAAGACAAAAGGTGAGATGGTTTCCCTGTGGCATTCTCTTTCTTGTGGAATTATCTTCCCTCCCTATCTTTGATCGATTACCGAACTATACCCACAACTTCTGTAACCAAACCTGACAAGACAATCATATATTGTCAAAGCACAAGCAGTCTCAGATTTGGAAATAGGACAACATCCGATCGCCCGTCGTTGTCCGATTTTGGAGAGGAAATATCATCAAGAATCACCAATTCATCAACTGAAAAGGAATCTTTAATCAAGAATTACGTATTTTCTCTCCTGATCACTTCGATTCAGTAGTCCCACATCAGAATCTGCGGAGCCCTATCGACCAATCGATTACGCTACCCAACCGCATCATAATCCCAAATCGACTTACCGAGACCCTCATCGACAGCCAGTTGGTCAGGAAGTCCAAGGAACAATAACACGAAGACGGGATCGAGGATCCTAACCTTTCGCGCGGACATTCACGCGACGGGAGCCGCAGGAAGTCAACGAGGGGAGCCTTAAGCGAGGAAGCGGCGCGACGCCATGAAGGGCGGCGGTCCGGGGGCTCAGCGCCATCGCTTCTACTAGCTCTGATCCTCGCGGCGGCCGAATCGACAGCTCTCGCCTTATTCTGGAGGGGTTTCCGCCTCCAAGCCCTTCGAACTGCGCCCACTCTTCGGGAGACAACCGCGACGACATCGTCCAAATAACGAATGTCGTAACGGTTTCGGCCCGACCCGTTACATGAAAGCGATACCGTATGTTATCGTTATAAACATTTCGTTTGGGCTAAAATCAGTATTTTATTATATTATTAACCACAAATTTGATTGACATTATTATTATTATTATTATTATTAAGATAGAAACAATATTTTTTGATTAAATAGCTATCCTAAAGTCTACTACTAACTTTAGACTAATTATATATTACCTTTGTAATTAGTTATTCTTACTATTTTAATCTTTATATTTTTAAAAATTATATTAAGAATCCTATATATATAAAAAGAAAATATTTAATTATATTTCTTCTCATATTATCGAGATTCTACTAATAGAAATATCATAGGTTTTACTATAAAAAATGTGCTAACTCTATCTCATTAGATTTATCACTTAGCACGATAGTATTTTCGCTAGTAAAATCTACAATATAAGGAGAACTGAGATTAAATATTTTACTTTTATAAATATATGGATCTTAATATAATTTTTAAAAATGTATAGATCAAAACACTAAAGGTAACTAATTATAGGGGATAATTTATAATTAGCATACTAATTTTTGTTAGATAAACACATTTGTGTTGTTGAGAAAAGTTGTGCCAAAATCAAAATATGTATAATAACTTAACATCCCTAATTTGAAATTTGAGACATAGTAGACACAATTATGAGTCAATTATTAGTTTAGACTTATTAGGTGGTCCAAGAGGTGGCTTCTGTGTGACATGTGATGCATTATATTATTGGAAGATCAATTATGCAATGGATGCATCTTGTCTTTCTATTGATCATCTTCCCAACTACTTGATCTTGAGACAGAGATGTGAGATGTGTTGAACTAGCTAAGTCATAATTTAAAGTGATATTAAAAATTATTGCATGGCCAAGTACATTTAGGGTGGCCAATATATTCAAATATCATGGAAGCTATAAATCAAGCCAAATATATAGATTAATCATTTACATGTAGGGTGGCAAGCACACATAAATCTACTAAACCATGATATTATGATGTTCATAATGACCATTGTAGAGCAAGCAAATATTTCCTTGATATCTGAATTATAATATCCAACTCAAATCTCCACCATGTAGAAAAAAGGCCACTAATTCAAACCCCATCTCTCCACCCACACACAAAGCATCTATCTACCTATCTTATAGATGGATGAATGGATGTATAGATAAAATGATTAAGAAGTGGATAGATAGATTAGATTTTCTGAAGTTATGTTGTGCATCTAACATTTGTTGAACCAATTGTGTCTCATCCTTCTATACATTTGTTGAACCAATTGTGTTTTTGTTACTTGAACACTCATTCAATTTCTTAGGTGTGTGCATGTAAAATAATACTTTAGCAAAGAAAAAAAGGGGAAAATTATTCTTCTATTGGAGAAATATTTACATCACATATCCCAACAATGTTTTAAGCTCCCAAAATTTGCAACTAGGCATCAGACTTTTGTATCTTAATAATAATGATGAGGATGATGAGGATGAACTTAAAGAAATATAGCATTTGAACCATTAAAGAAAATTTAGCAGACTAATTTTTTTTTTGCTTAATCCATCATAATAGAAAACAAATTTGTGCTGCATGTACTTTAAAAAAAGAATGTATAACATTGCATAAGATAGATTTCAAGGTAATTTTTAGCTGGAAAAAGATAGAAGACATGGCCAAATATCTTAGATTTCTCGTGCATCTAACTGGAAGAAAATTAAATAAATATATGTTGATGCACAACAAAAAATAGTTCTTGTAATCATGACCATGGCAGATCTTTCACCATTTCATGCATAGAATTAAGTTCTTGCATACAGCCAAAAACTAACTACACTAGTGCAGTAGTAACTCACAGAAAAAGGAAGAGAAAACAAATCTATATTAGCCAGTATTTATACTTCCTGGGAATTGATGAGCCTGATTCTAATTAATCTCTGAGTCTCTAAACATAGAATATAATGACTTTTTTCGTTGCCAGAAATCATCCTTCCACAGTGATCTTTGCATATCTACTGATGGCAACTAAATAGATGTTTATGTTGTAATCTGAATCTGGAACAGAAGAAGATCATATCATCATCATGAGCAGTAAGAAAATGGAGTAAACAAAAGCAGTAGGATACATCTTTCTCCCTCCTTCAGAAGGATGTGATCGACACACATATCTATCTGTGAAAGGAAACCCTCTTCCTGAAACAAACATGATTAGAGACTGTGATATAGGAAAAGATCCGAAATTTGCTCATACAGACAAACAAATCACACAATCCCAAACACAAACTCCTTGTCACACCATGGCTAGGGTTCAAGCAAAGTTGAAAGGAAACACAACATGACCACAGGATGAGCTACAAATGAAGAGATCGGACCAAGACGCTTGATTCCCCCAAAGGAAGTCCAGGAGAGAAGGAACGGATGATCTCCTTTCACTGGAAAGGGCAAGTGCTCTGCGTGATCAGCTCCCATGTCGTAGCCATGGTATCCTCTCTCCTCCTCCTCCTGCTGCTGCTGCTGTTTCACTAAGCTTCGCTCCCTCCTCCCACCGCTTGTTCTGTGCTGGTAGGGGCGTGGTGACGAGTGGCCAAGTGAGAAGAAGAGAGGGGTACCGATGATAGTGGTGGGAAGGCCATGATTGGTGGCGAGAGGAAGGGAGAGGAAGAGAGATAGACGCCAAGCAGCTCGTGATGGTGGTAGTACCGCGCATGCTTCCCATGATCACATGGGAGAACGATCATAAAGCCCATAAGAACCCTCTCCTCCCTCCGTCTTCAAAAGGGATGCTGATGTTACCTGCTGAGTTACTGCCATGCTGCCTCTGACCAATCCCCATGACAGAGGGTACACATGTTTCCGTGCCAGCTTCAGTTAACAACAAGCTGCATCAAAGTTACACTGCCTTCTCTTCCCTTTCCAAGGGCAAGAGGGAGCATTACAGGTTCACAAAGACAAGGGCGGGTCACAGGTGTGGGTCGCCCTAATTGTGTGCCGATCGGAAGCAGCTAAAGAAGGGGCCATGTGGCAGGACACCATTATCGCTTTGGTGAAGTGAAGAACGGTAACTGTGCAGTCTCATCCCTGTCCTTTTGCTTCGACGTTGGGAGTAGGAAAAGAGTAAATGTGTGTACTATTGGGAGCACATATTGGCCAAAATCTCAGTGCCAAACGTACAGACGTTTGTATCGAAGCTGGAAAATGATGCATGTTCTTAGTACTCATGGATGCTGTCTGAAGCAGCTCTTGAAATGAAGTTTGAAGTCACACCACATACCTCAAAACGCTTACGGCTTCGCTACGAACATTTCAGCTGTGTTTGGTACAAAGCATTGGAATTCACTGCTAACAACGACAGGTGAGTCGCTCAAAGTGAGTCGGGCGACGCAGCTGAATACATCTTTCTATAAGTTGACCTACCAAAAGTAAAACCAGCAAAAGCTCGCATGCACCCAACCAGCGCTGTTTCCTCTCCAGCTTTGACATTAATTTACTCATTCTTTCTACGGAGGGGAAAGGCGACGCATGCATCGCCTTTATCTTCACATGTGTATGATGAATCTTCAGCTATCGAGCATCATCATTGCAAGAGCCTCTCTCTCCTTCCCAGCCACAAGGCAAGCCTTCCAGATTCCAACACCAGGAGTCCACTGCTACAAATACGTGAGACAGTCCCACGTCGGTGGTGACTATGAGCAATCACGGTGACAAACAACAGCCACTTCTTAAAGGAGCAATGAGTCGTATCGATCCATGCACACGGATCCAACCTGTGAAGACGATGAGCTCTTCCTTGAACATGATACATCGAAGGCTGTAAAATAAAAGAGGAAGGCAGCTTTGGTATGTGCTACCGCAGAGGATGCCCTCCCTACGGATTGAGGTTGATGATGACCCGAGGAGGGGAGCCATACGACAACAAAAAGACACGTCAATTCAACGAGGCTATCAATCTATTTTGTTCCATCGCATTGTCTTTATTTGTAGGGTGTCGACTTGCTTGGGTGTGTGTGATTCCTTTTGTTTTCCTCCTCGGTAATAAACCCTTTGTAGGTCTTGTCACTCTTTCTTTTCATTGTCAGTATACGTATACACACATCCATATACGTATAGATCTCATGCTTTTATACTAATACCTGTTACTATGGTATGAATGAGAGTATAAATATGAATTGTTTGTATTATTATCAAAATATCCAAAGAATAAGGATGCTTACCACTTGTGCATCAAATACGATCGGCCCATTTATCGGATTAAAAGCCCAAAACAAGTAGATTGTTGGCCCAGTAACAAACACCTAATTAATATTGCAAAAAAAGAATATAAATAATAAATGAATTAAAATCAAGATCATAATAAACACATGGATCACATTTTCCTGAGATATTAAGTATTTATGTTCATTAAAGCTTGTGATGTGTGTCAAAATTCATTAATAATCTGTCCCTGTCTCACTCCTCCTTGTTCAATAAAAATAATGAAAATTATGTATTTTTAGAGCCCCATAAATAAATTATATATATATATATGTGTGTACAAATATTAATATACGAATAGCATTAGAGTATAAACGGCGTTTTTTTATATGTTATTAGCCACGTTGGATTATACATCAAAAGGCTAACTTGGCATGGTTACAGCGGGCAAAAGTGGGTGAGGATCTCCCGTCTGTACCAAACAGGAGAGCCCTTCGTGGCGCCTCCGGCTGTCTCTCAGCTGGTCTGACAAGTCTTTAATGATGGGCCCCACCGATCTTTTGTATGTGGAAAATCCTGTTTTCGGGCTTAGGAGAACAGGGGATCCTCACCCCAACGCTAGCTCTTCTTTGTCGGGCGGAGGCAAAAAGCTGTTCTCCCACCCATCCAAGAAGAAGAAGGAGAAGAAGAAGCCGTTAATTAACAGAAGATTCCCTCCGGAGGAGGAGGACGAATCGAAACCCTCCACACCTTTATCTCACCCGCCAAATCCCCACTTAGGACCAGGCATGAGGAGCTGCTGCTGCTTCCCCCCAAGCCACAAGAGCTCTCAGTTCTGCTGCCTTCATCCACCACCGGCGCCGCTGTCAAGCTCTTAATCGGACCCCCATGCCCTTCCAACACGGCCAAGCACCAGTAGCGTCCCTTCTCTAACACCCCCCTCTTCCACACCCTCACCGTCCTGTCCGCCGACCCGCTGCACACCACACCCCCCACAGCCGCCAAGCACAGGATGGCCCTCCGGTGTCCCCTCAGCGCCCCCGCCGCCTCCATTCGCCCTCCGCCCCCTTCCCACACCACGACCGACCGGTCGCACGCGCCCGAGTACAGCACCGACCCGTCGGCGCTCAGCGCCAGCGCGTTCACCGCCGACCGGTGCCGCTCCAGCGTCTGCACCAGCGAGTGCTTGGTCCCTCCCTCGCCCCCCCGCCGCCACACGTTGATCCGTGCGTCGGCGGAGCCCGTGTATACGTGCCCGTCCAACGACACGGCCACGGCGTTGATGGCGTCCTGGTGGGCGCCAGCCACCGACTCCATGCACTTGAAGTCGGAGGTGCGCCAGACCTTGAGGGCACGGTCCCAGGAGACGGAGTAGAGGAGGGCTCCGTCGTGCGAGACCGCGAGGCCGGAGACGGCGTCGACGTGGTGCACCCAGGTGCACTTCTTGTGTCTGCGGACCTGCACATAGTTCTCGGGCACCAAAAGGCTGAGGAAGCGGTCCTTCTGGGTAGGCAGGACGGCTTTCAGCTTGCAGTGCTGGCGCTCCCTTCGGTTTATCTGCCACACACAGATCTTCCCATCTTGGTGAGAGCTGAAGAGGTTGTCCCCTGCAACAACAAGCGACTTCACCGGGCTTTTAGCAGCAGCGACCGTAAAGCTCGTCAGACGATCCGTTCTCGGAGCGGATGATGACGATGCTGAGTCCAAGTGGACGCAAGGCCAAAGCCTGATCTCTTGGTCGGGGCTGCCGCTGTAAACCGACTCCCCATGAACGGCGATGGCAGAGACGTAGGAGGAATGAGCTCTGAGTGTGGCGGTGCACCGGTGAAGAGAGTAAGGCAAGGTTTCAGCGCAGGAGTCAAGGGAGCGGAGAGAAGGAAGGCTTAGTTGGGTGGAGAGGGAGATGGATTTAGGTAGCAGATGAGTGGAGTCATCATCGTCAACATGACAAGGAATGGCGCAATGAGGTGCTAAGCTCATCTGTAAGAGAGAGAAACGGAGATGACATGGAAGGAGAGCACCCCCAACGAGATGATTGCAGTATATATAACCTCTTTAACTCTTCTTCTTTCCTTTATACTGTAGAAAGTTAGTGCATGAAGCAAACGAGAGTTGGAAATGGAAGGTCAGCTTTGGCGTTGTACTCTGCGGACCCGAGTGTGTGTGGCGTGCAGCAGACTTGTTGACCAACCACTGAAAGATGAACATTAAACATGGGATTAATGAATGCCTCCATTGTCTTCTTCCTAACATCTTCTTCTTCAACATGTCAATCTTAGAATGCTTTGTTACTACCCACTCCTTTCAATCCCTATCAACCAGGATCTTCCCTATAAACCAAGTAACAACTGCAGATCCATCTTCTCAGACTGACACTTCAAGAGACTAAACACCATGACTGAACTGCTAATCCCTGCTGCCAACACCAGTCACTTGTGTTTCAAGCATTAAATCATGATGCCATGAATCCATTCTTACCTCCCATCACGTTGCATCTGATAAAGAAAGTTCTGTGGATAACATGTACCATGGTCTAGAATTTGGATAACAAGGATAACTTTTCCTGCACCAGGGAAAAGGACTCTCCGAACAAGGATACATCTATTCCAAACTAGAAATAGATGTGCAGATGCAAGTAGATGTTGTTTCCTGGCTATCTTCTTCTCTGTTTCTTAGTGACTTCAACCATGATTTAAGAAGCTCCAAGCTTTGTGAGTACACATGTATCAGAAACTTTGGGCACTCTGATTCCTGAGAGATCACAAAGTCAACCAGGAGACTTTAGTTGAGCAGATCAAAACCAGCTCAGATAGCATCTTGCCTGTGGAAACATACAAGCAAAGAGGCCAATTTGGAGGGACCCGAACGTTGGAGCTGTGTTGACATGAAGACCTCAAGCATGACAAAGTCTACACTCATGAAAGCTACTCGATCAAAAGCAGCCGCCTTGTTGAAACCAAGCACGTCCTTCAAGCCCTGCTTTCCCAACCCTGTTACAGCGACACAAGAGCAGTGCAAGACAAGTTGCAGGATTCCCATGGATTGGCCTCAATTGACATGGCTTACAGCTCTGGATTGGGTCGATCTAAGGATTAGCTTTTTCCATAGAAAGCATCCGAAGGCCACTCTTTCACTGGAAATGTTGGAAAAGCGTGAGGAAAAGATTAAGGCTATGAGCATGACACTCTTTCCTTGAGAAACTATGTAATAGGAAAGGACAAAGGAAAGAATCCAATATTGACCTTAAGAAGGTGGATTCAATAATTGTCCTCTGACAAATTTTCAACCTAATTCCTTAATTTTGTTGAAGGATTTATATAACAAGTTTTCATCTCTCTCTCTCTCTCTAGAGATTTAAATCTACTAGTTTCATAGCAACAATGCTATCTACTTGAGTAGAGTAGGTCTTCCAATGGCACCAAACAGCAACACAAATCCAAAGCAGCATGAAACTGATAAGCTCCAGTGAAGCGTATGGCCCATATCACTGCAAATGGTAGTTCCATCAAAGTTCAGATTCAAGAACCTATCGATTGATGAAAACAAAACTGTGAAAAGGTTGATCTCACTGCTTCTATCATCCCAATAATTGCTGATGCCTTTCGGTGCATTTGACATGTTGTCTCCATTCAAGACTTATGATTACAGTTTTGTGCCAGACTTTTGTGCAGTTTTTGTTTGCACTCTTTGATCCACGACATAATCTGTCTCCCTTTGGTTCTCATCCGGATCTTGATGGCATTTTTGGCTGACTGTGCTTCCCGTTACTTCTCAACAATTCACTGTTCTGATTTCCCTCCATCTTCATTATGATCATTCGGTATAAATATTTCTTGATCAATCAGGATATAGGAGCACTTCATGCAGATCATGGATGCAGGTGTTCCACAGACCCTGAGACAGCAATTTACCATCTGTAAAACATTCACATGAATCATTCACCATTGATCATCCTCAATTCTCTCTACTTTTAGATTAGATGCTAGTTTATTGAACAAAGGCTTGAGATGTCCTTCTTTGATACTACATTGAATTGCTCCAAACAAGAACATAAGTATATTTCACTAAGCATACAGTGTCACAGCACTGTTAATGGTTTTAGTTACAGTGTAAGCTTGATTTAAGTGGCAGCAAAGAATGGATTCTGCTTGTTTAACAGCAAACAAATAACATTGAGCTAATCTGTTCATGGCTCTTGGATGTGTTGGGCTGCTGCTACTTGGATGTGTTGGGCTGGATTCCAGTAATCTATCTGTTCATGGCTCAACTTGGATGTGTTGGAAGCCATTTTTGGCAAATGATTGTTCTTCTATATGAACCAACAGCACAAATCACCATAGTTACATATTAAGGATGTTTTCTTCCAAGTTCTAACCAGAATCCATTACATATTCAGATCTCAATGCCAAGCCACTTTCCATCCTCCAGTGGCTGTTAAGAAGGATCTCATCTTTTTGCAGACAAGATTTAAGAGAGTTCATGTTATAATATGTTAGATAAAATCTAGAAGAATTGAACTTTATGCATTAGAATACTTGTTCTTAGTTCCCTGAGAAGGTTCAAGGAGTCAACTTCTTTAGAGTTAAGGAATAATAGGCTGGCATTCAACCTTCAAGAAGATTGAGAAACCTGCCTGCCTCCATATGCTAAATTGACTTCTGTTCTATTCTATCCTGAGAAGAGTGCAGACCATTTCACCACTTTTTCTCTGTTTCTTTTGTGGCCAACCAAGTCAACATCAGCTCAAACAATCCAATCTTCTCCCCTGGTGGTTATCTGGTCTAATCATACAAGTAGACAGATAAGAATGGAAACTTCTTACAGTTGAAGTGGGACATGGAAAACCCATTTCTCCCACGAAATGAATAATTCTTGGAATTGGAAGGGCATTACTTGTAAGATGAGGGCATTACTTGCTATCAGGCACACACAGGAGATGTTTCATTCCAAGAGGAACCTTTAAGCCCCTTTTTTAAGGCAGTATGCAAAAGCTTGATTGCCATGTTCACTTCAAACTGCTGAAGAATCCTAAGTTGACCAGGAACTCGGTAGAGGTGATCGACTCAGTATGATCTATCTATCACACATCACCTACATCATCAAGGCCCAACCAGTCAACCATGGGTTTGTTTTTCCTTTTGATGATCTACAACATCCTGCTGCTAATTTATGTATGATAGATTGAATCAGACTGAACTGGGAGATTCAGGAATGATGCAGTCAATTTTGGTTCCTCTGCTTTTGGGCTATTCAAATATAGTTGTTGCATTGATTACAAATATACAATATATATGCACATATATTGATCTGCTAGGAATTAGGTTCCCAAGAAAAAGTGATTAGGAAGAAGGTATCACTCCAATGTATCAGATCATATCACATCAGGAAGAAGACAAGCTGTGGCCACAAGAATAACACCATTTCAAGATCACACACAGGAAGATTGATGTTTGTTCTCTTGCTACATAGATGCTGCATGGAAATTGAACTTAATATTATGTAAACTGGAAGCTTTACATATAGTAATATCTCCTCCTAATCTTTATAGGCATATTTGCCCACATGCCTAATGCCATGGGAGTGACATGAGTTCTTGCGACATGCTTCTGGTAAAAGAGACCGTCAACTTCCACTTTGGACAGAATTAAAGAATAACAATGTGCTAATTGTGGCTTTGCAAAGCCAGAGGAGTCCCACACGCTACATGATTATAAGCTTTTAGGATGAACCCTTCTTCCAGAATAATCAAACTTGGACACTCAACATACACATTAATTAGAATAAATGTTGTTCACACCCTGCAGGGTGGTCAAACCCTGCAAAATGTTGTTCTTTCAGAATAAATGACTTGTTTCATCAGCTCAAATCACAGAGCAGGTAAGCAAAAATGCTAACTAAGTAATCTGATGATGTAATTAGAAGTTTACTTGTGCAGGTTGAGAGCTTCATATCTGAAAACTCTGGAGAGATAGCTACAGGGTTGATTTCATCAGCAGGATTGTCATCCATCGTCAGACTTCTCATGCATCTTCTAAGAAACAGTGATTTATATACTATATATATATATATGTATGATTAATGAATAATACAATTTTCTTGACGTAGTCTTCCCAAGTTTTCCATATCATGCATCCAAATGAGCACAGGATCTCTGGAGACGACAAGCGCCTGGCCAAGTCTGCGGTCCATCTTTGACATGATCTCTTCCTTTCAACACCTACCAACTTCATGGCCTGGTAATTCTGACATATATTAGAGGAACCAATCGCTACCCCCTTCGACCATTCCCTCTTCCTCCTTCCAAGTCACAGAACCATGAGCAAGTCCCACATCTCCCTCCTCTTCCTTGTCGCGGCCGCGGCTGCCTTCTTCTCGTCTTCGGTGTCTGCCTTTCCCTTTGACTTCCCTCCGGTGCCCACTGAGAACCCATGGATCCCCTTCAGGAACCTCTCCGGCTGCCGTTTCGGGGAGCACAGGCCCGGCCTCGCCGACCTCAAGGAGTACCTCAACCAATTCGGCTACCTCCCGGCCGCCCCCAACTTCACCAACTCCTTCGACGACAACCTGGAGGCGGCGATCAAGACGTACCAGCGGAACTTCGGCCTCAACGTCACCGGCGAGCTTGACGACGCCACGGTCGAACAGCTCATCGTGCCGCGGTGCGGCATGCCCGACATCATCAACGGCACCTCCACCATGAACTCTTCCTTTGTTCGCGGCCGCAACCTCTACGCTTACTTCCCCGGCACCCCCACCTGGCCCAGCGACAAAACCGAGCTCAAGTACGCCATCACCGCCACCTCCGCCGTCTCCATCGACCTATCGGTGCTGAAGACGGTCTTCGCCCGCGCCTTCGGCCGGTGGTCCGCCGCCACGACGCTGACGTTCACCGAGACCGACTCCTCGTCGGACGCGGACATAACCATCGGGTTCTACAACGGCTCCCACGGCGACGGCGAGCCGTTCGACGGGGTGCTGGGAACGCTGGCGCACGCGTTCTCGCCCACGGACGGGCGGTTCCACCTGGACGCGGCGGAGACGTGGGTGGCCGAAGGGGACGTGACGCAGGCGGACTCGGACGTGGCCGTGGACCTGGAGTCGGTAGCGGTGCACGAGATCGGCCACCTCCTGGGGCTCGGCCACTCCTCGGTGGCGGAGGCGATCATGTACCCCACGATCAAGACGCGCACCAAGAAAGTCGACCTGGCCAGCGACGACGTCGAGGGCATACAGAATCTGTACGGGAGCAATCCGAACTTCACCGGCGTGGCGCCGTCGTCGACGGGGAGCAGCAGTCCCGAGATCAACGGCGGCGGCTTGGGCTCGATGGCGCGGTCCGCGTGGCGGCGGGAACTCGGATCCGCGTTGGCCGTTGTAGCAGTTGCCTTCTTGGTGTTTTAGTCAGCTGTTTTTTGTTTTCTGTTTTTGTTTTCTTAGCCACTGATTCATTGTCATTGATACTGTATTGTTTTGTTTCACTTGTATATTCATACATTATCGTCATTGACACACACAGATTTCCTCCGCTTGTGCTTATACAATGAACACATTTATCGACATGCAACAAATCGATAGGGTTCAGAGCAAAAATCCGGAAGAAAAAGAAATAATAATAATAATTGTGATGAATGCCGTGGTCAAAGATTAGCTTCGTCGACAAGTTATTTACAGAGAAAACGATGGCTTTCGTAGTCTATGTTCCGAATGCAGAAGGAGATCGGTCAGAACAAGCAAAGGACAACAAGTCAGGCAATCTAGAGGTGAAGACCGGCGACACCTCAAAACCCCGTTGAAACGTAGCTGATTCCGTGTCGGCTTCTACATCGCCCTTTTGAGTTGTGTGGCGGAAGGAAGGAATGACCTCAGTTTTATGTTCCATCGATCGGTGAAGATTTACTACAGCTCTCGAACAAAGATTAGAAGTTTCTACAGTTGTCGATCTCCGTGAAGCCATCTGTTGACCCCTGTCCGAGCTGAACTCAAAAGAGTGCTCTGTCGGCTCCTTATTCGATCATGCTTTCCATTCGTCGACCCTCTCTTGCTCGCGGTCTCGCAGAACAGCAGCAGCAGCAGCAGCTTGAAGAAGGCTACTGTTCGTAGCTTGCGGTGGATCGATGGCGAGTACAGCGAGGAATCTCTATCAGTTGGTCTATTTACCTTTTGCTGTGTTCTTGGGTCAGTAGATGCTGGGGAAGAAACAAGACCTCTAAAACCAAAAGAAATATTATAGATTGAACCTTCAATAATATACTATAAAGCTATTATAAGATTAATATGATTTGATTCTTTTAAATCAAATTCTTTATGTGAGATTTCATGGAAATTTTGATTAATATTTTAATATTCATTTTTTTAATTTAAAAACTAAATTAAATAATTAATAATTTTCTCTTACCCTCTCTAAAAATATCAAAGAATATTTTTCACATTTTACACTCTTCTCACTAAAACTTAAAAATATATAAAATATTTATAAAAAAATTAAATCTTAAGTATCTTATACTGCACGATCGATTTATTTGATTGATTGTAAATTATTTATCTAAATATAGTAAATATTTGCTATATTTACATTTATTCTTTTCAAAATATTTGCATATTTTGAGGTAGTAATTATAGATATTCTCAATAATTATAGATATTGAGAATATCTATAATTATTGTTATTGCTTGATTTTAGTTAGCTCATATCATCCCAAATCCATGCAAAATGAGAATACACATAATATAATTTCTATACTCTTTAATTATGTTTGCAAAGTAAAAAAGAAAAATTGATAATTTGAATCGTTATAACAAAAAAATCTGCTAATTTGAATAGTTAATGGATATGAAATTAGTACAGATTAAATTTCATATCTATTATCGCTTCATAATACCCGCAAAATACGGCGTAGCGTTTAGAACGTCCGTTATAATATTATAACGATTCGGCGACGAATATGTCGGTCTGCTATTCATTTATACGTTTCTTGGTCGAGGGGGTCATCGGACTCGGTCACGCCATTTTCCAACCGAAAGCAGCGCGGCGAAAACACCTCTCTCGCGCTCGCCAAGAAACCATGCGGGGGGGAGTGAGAGCGTCGGCCGCCATGATCTCAAGAGCGGCGACGAGGATTTCACGGCTCGCGAAGCCACCTGGCACCTCCTCTTCTTCCTCGTCCTCCCGCTTCTTCGATGCTGCCGCCGTTGATCCTTCGAGTGCGCACCTCTCCCTCTCGCTCACTCCCTTTCCCTAGGGTTCATCAACCTGCCCTGTGGTCGTTTCTTGATTTTGTTTTTGTTTGCTTTTATCTGGCAACGCAGGGCCGCGGTTCGACCACCGAACCCTTTCAAGAATTCGATTCCAGTCGTCGTCCGAACGGCCGCTCTATCAGTCTTCTTTTCTGCCGGCCATGTTCTTGATGGGCGCGTTCGGTGCCGGGGCGGTGCAAATATCTTACGCGGACGCCAGTGAGGTCTGTGCGTCTTTCTTGACATTTGCGAGGTCCTCTTCTTGGTTTCTTGGTTTCTTGGTTTCGAGCGTGTTTCTTGATGCCATGGTTCGGTGTTAGGAGGATTACAATCCCCACGCCGTGGAGGATTCCTGGTCCGGTTCTGGTGGGGCGGATAAAATCGTTCGTCAAGTAAAGCAGCGGTTGGAGGAGTTGCTGCGAACCAAAGGAATGCAGCGTGGATCATACCCGGGCTTTACCGTTTCTGCAAAGGGCAATAAGGTTCGTATTTGATGCTTTTATCCTTTGCTTTGGTTGGAGGAGTTGCTGCAAATCTGACCCTCCCCCACACCCTGTACATTCTCGTTCACTGGGTTTGCCCGTTCTATGCTTAGCTTTGGCGTCTGTAGCCACGAGACTTCTCATTTGTTAATTTGATTTTTGCATTGTTGTTGTTGCTTCTTTTATCGTCTTCTTTGACCTATGCGATTCTTTCCTGAAAATCTGTACTTTTGCTATGCTCGTTGTTCCGAATGCCACTAAAAGGAGTTCTGATCGCACAGATTGGCTGGAAATGATGAATTGTATTATCCTGTCATGCCAATAATCAAGAACCAGTATTTGCTGGATGTCATTTATTATGGACCTACTGAACATTGACTTCACCATTCAAATTTATACCACCTACTGAAGATTGACTTTACTATTAAAATTTATACTTATATGGGGCTAAGTAAATAGGAAATAGAGAAGGACAAGTAGATTGTTGAGAATGACTCGTGGGACTGAATAAATTGCACATTATTAATTTTTCCTTTTTTTGTTGCTTTATTGTTCTAGTAAAATGTATTTATTTTGTCTCCAGTTATCCTAATTATCTGAATTTTCTGGGTTCAATTGCATTATCATCTTTTCTATAAGCTTCAAGAACTTAAGGTACTTTGAATTTTGTCATGTAAAATCTCAAAAACATGCGTTAAAGCTTCTTGTCATTAGAAAAATTGTCATTCTAATTTTAAGTGGATCATAAAGCTTAAATAAGATTCAACCTATCAATGCTGGGTCATAAAAAACCTTTAATTGTTTGGCTGAAGCCAGCACTGGAATCTCTCTTTTGTGTCTAGAATTATAAATGCATAACTGATCTAAAAAATGTATGGGCTAATGTTACCAGTGAGGTAAATTTTTATTCAATATATAGCCAAGTTGAGTTCAGGCAGCTTTGCTATAGACCAATTGGCTATTAGGAATAAAATAAAAGGGTTTAAATTGAAAAACAATATGATTTTGCTGCAAAGAAAAAAAAAAATTTGTTGGGCTTGCCTCATGTCCTTAAGATAATCATCAACTAATTCACTGCAGCAGAGAGAAACAGCAGAAGTCATTTTTGTCAAGTGGTTATAGAAGAGAACGGAGATAGAACAAGTGTGAGAGAGTAACAACAGAGTTCCATGCTGTTGCATAAAGAAAAATAAGAAACATACTACCATTTAGTCAATCATCATACAGCATAAACTCAGCCATAATGTTCTTTTCACGAATTGTAAAGACAAGTCACACATAGACTCTTACACCTTCAACTTAAGAAAGAAATGTGTCAATCATATGAATGATGATGTACGACCTTTCATGGGTCACTCATTTGAGGAAGTCATGGGCCTATTATATCCTTTTTAAGAATTTTTCAACTGCTAAGTAAAATTTGTTTTTAGATTAGATATCAGCTAATTGATCCAGTTGGTCGACATTGTTCTTTAGACTTCTCAATAAGAGCTCTGCCTGCCAGCCAAGTGGAGCATAATAAGTTGATCTTAAGAACTTAAAAAGGAGATGAACCTGTAAACAGTGCTATCTAGCATAAAACTGATCCCACTTGCTCGCTATACCCTGCCTCGTCAAGCCTATAAGAAGGCGAAAACTAAACTCTAGACATGATTGAAATAGCTGATCTAAATGTGCACTTTGAGTTCCATCTTACTTGATAAACAAACTCTATGCTTCAGCTATAAAATAGTTGTTTCTACTCTCTTTTCTCTCGCACTTGTGCTAATGATCATCATGGTTGGTCACCACCTTCTTTGGATGCTATTGTATCTTTGGCAACTTGTATTTGTCTTCTCCATCTCTGTTGTGTTGTTTATAATTATATACTTGCTCTTGATTATCCATTTGTTTCATGTCGATCACCTTCATAATTTTGTAATTTCATAGAATGTATTTTTGTAAGTAAATTTGAATTACAATTTTGCTGTTTTTGACATCGTTCTCAAAAATCTAAAAAATGTTCACACCAAATATTGTAGGTTACAATCAAGTTCATAGTTCCTCCTGCATGTGAGATATCACACCTAATTGTAAATATTGTAAAGCACCTTGGTGAAACGGCTGAGCACTATGGTGGTGGCTCAGAAATGTTATTACGAGCTTGGGACAGGTTTGCTGAAGCAATAATCAGAGTTTTTTATATTGTGAGCTTCATTTTAATATTACAGTTCTTCCCTGTTGGTTTTGAAGAATATATTTTCAAAAGTTGTATATAATCTACATGCAAGAAAGGGTTTCCTATGTACATAATATACTTGTACATGTTGGTTCAGAAATCTGAACACTTAGTTTCTTAGCAGAAAAAGGATAAAATTTTTAAGCATTTTAATTGAATTTAGGTTCAGAAATGTCCTAGACATGAAAAACGTATTTAATTGCAAAGTCCAACATGGCAGTCATTTAACAACATTTATGTCATAGACAGAAGGTGACATGACGCTATGATCATGAAGTCTTAGGATCTATGTTACTCAAGAAGGGATATGAATTTTGTTGTATTAAAAATTTTAAACTAATCAATGAATGCCTGGTTAATTAAAACTCAAATATATTATAACAAGCAACAACACACAAGGTTGGCCTTCATGTGTGCAGTGAATGAACAATTAAGTTAATAGTACACAAATTTGAAGACAATGAGTGGAGTATAAGTAATGAGGGAGAGGAGTAGAAATAGAATAAGATGCACAAATGATGTATTTTGGCCAAAACACAACTTACATCTTCTCTTCAGATAGTTCTTTTGAGGCCACCAATTATCCACTAATTCACCTACTTGGGGGAAAAGTTTGACTGCCTAAAGTTAAACCCTCAGTGAATAGTTTGTGGGCTTGAGAGATAGAACTATACGAGCAACGCCTTTTTAAAAAATCCACAGGCTAACCTTTTTTAAGTAGACTATTATAATGGTGGCCGGAGACTGATTGGACTTGCATCTTGTTTCTTTTGCCGTGACCTATCATAGCTTGGTATTTTTGGTCTGCTTTTTTGTCCATGTTGATCATATGTTAGATACACATTCTTGCCTAGTCACCATGCTTATGCACCTGCTTGGCCCAAATACTATTTCACCAAGTAAAAGCATTAGAGGAACAGGATCTTCATGTATGAATTAATTACCCCAGAAACTTCTGTATCAATGTATGTCTTGACCCGGAATCTTGGACCACATACCTCTGCATTATTGACTCCAGCAACTAAGAAACACTTTCACATTGTTTCATACAAGTGATCATGTATGTATTGTCTACTTAAAGTACTATATATATATTATATAATATATAAGGCTAGGCTGAACTGAAAAGCGAGGAACACCATTTAACCTGAGTTGTTAAGTAATGTCCTTATGCTGCACCTCTTAAGCTTCTCTTCTCTTCTTCTTTTCTTCCTCCCCACCACCACCACCTCCTCCGCCTCTTATGGTTCTTGGTAGTTGGTACCATGATATATATCTAATTGGACAAATCTACTCTTAGATACAAGCTATCTAAATCTTTTATCAGTCATTACCAGTTAGGCATATAATATTTCTAATTGAATGAGTAAAGGAAGAACATTGGATTAGATAGTGAGTTCTTAAGGTTGTTAACCAAGTAAAGCATCAAGAGTTGGACACCTTAGAGCTTATACAAAGTACAAATCATGGTTTGTGGTGCTGTGATGACCAGGCGTGTTGGTCCTTGGGTCAAATTGATATTTAGAGCTTATACTTTTATATGGATAAATCCAAAAAGGGCTGAAAAATACATCAAAATTTGGAAAAAAAAAACCATAGTTTAGGTTTTTTATGCTAATTCAATTTATTGGTATTGAAATTAAATTTGGTACTTAAACATGCAATAAGAAGACTTTATCCAATAAGCTTGTATATCATGTAAATACATGTTATGCTAATAACATGACATGATAAAGCTAAATTTCATTAGGAGACAAATTGCAGACTTTGGGTTCAAAGTCCCTCTTTTATCCAAATCAAGAGGTTTATGTTTACTAATTGTCAATTAGAGATTAAACAAGTTTAATAAGAATGAGAAAGAAAGCAAGGATGAGAGTGAGTTGGAGTGCGTGGAAGAGTGGGGGGGGGGAGGGGGGGTGAGAGGGGAAGATGTAGGTGCTTTCATAAGACTAAAACAATCCCATTGGTCAATCTGACCATTGGAGGGTTGTGTTAATCTGATTGTTAAATTTCAACAGTATCGGTTGATATATGAGGAATACACGTTATGTTTCTTCCATTTTGGGTTGGTTCGCGTCTAGGCTAGCTCTTGAACTGGTATGTATTGCCTCTTTCCTAATGTGTTGGGTGATATGACAGTCCATGGTATAAACCTCTATAAAAGATATCCAATCGGATTCCATTTATTGGTGTTGAAATTAAATACATCAAAATTTGGAAAAAAAAAACCATAGTTTAGGTTTTTTATGCTAATTCAATTTATTGGTATTGAAATTAAATTTGGTACTTAGACATGCATTAATAAGACTTTATCCAATAAGCTTGTATATCATGTAAAAACATGGTCAATCTAAGCTAATTCTTCGTAATTGAGTCTTAGTTAATCATTAGTCAGTAATCAATCTTGAGTTACCAATATTCTTTATGCTAATAACATGACATGATAAAGCTAAATTTCATTAGAAGACAAATTGCAGACTTTGGGTTCAAGTCCCTCTTTTATCCAAATCAAGAGGTTGATGTTCACTAATTGTCAATTAGAGATTAAACAAGTTTAATAAGAATGAGAAAGAAAGCAAGGATGAGAGTGAGTTGGAGTGCGTGGAAGAGTGGGGGGGGGGGGGGAGGGGGGGTGAGAGGGGAAGATGTAGGTGCTTTCATAAGACTAAAACAATCCCATTGGTCAATCTGACCATTGGAGGGTTGTGTTAATCTGATTGTTAAATTTCAACAGTATCGGTTGATATATGAGGAATACACGTTATGTTTCTTCCATTTTGGGTTGGTTCGCGTCTAGGCTAGCTCTTGAACTGGTATGTATTGCCTCTTTCCTAATGTGTTGGGTGATATGACAGTCCATGGTATAAACCTCTATAAAAGATATCCAATCGGATTCCATTTATTGGTATTGAAATTAAATACATCAAAATTTGGAAAAAAAAACCATAGTTTAGGTTTTTTATGCTAATTCAATTTATTGGTATTGAAATTAAATTTGGTACTTAGACATGCATTAATAAGACTTTATCCAATAAGCTTGTATATCATGTAAAAACATGGTCAATCTAAGCTAATTTTTCGTAATTGAGTCTTAGTTAATCATTAGTCAGTAATCAATCTTGAGTTACCAATATTCTTTATGCTAATAACATGACATGATAAAGCTAAATTTCATTAGAAGACAAATTGCAGACTTTGGGTTCAAGTCCCTCTTTTATCCAAATCAAGAGGTTGATGTTCACTAATTGTCAATTAGAGATTAAACAAGTTTAATAAGAATGAGAAAGAAAGCAAGGATGAGAGTGAGTTGGAGTGCGTGGAAGAGTGGGGGGGGGGAGGGGGGGTGAGAGGGGAAGATGTAGGTGCTTTCATAAGACTAAAACAATCCCATTGGTCAATCTGACCATTGGAGGGTTGTGTTAATCTGATTGTTAAATTTCAACAGTATCGGTTGATATATGAGGAATACACGTTATGTTTCTTCCATTTTGGGTTGGTTCGCGTCTAGGCTAGCTCTTGAACTGGTATGTATTGCCTCTTTCCTAATGTGTTGGGTGATATGACAGTCCATGGTATAAACCTCTATAAAAGATATCCAATCGGATTCCATTTATTGGTGTTGAAATTAAATACATCAAAATTTGGAAAAAAAAAACCATAGTTTAGGTTTTTTATGCTAATTCAATTTATTGGTATTGAAATTAAATTTGGTACTTAGACATGCATTAATAAGACTTTATCCAATAAGCTTGTATATCATGTAAAAACATGGTCAATCTAAGCTAATTCTTCGTAATTGAGTCTTAGTTAATCATTAGTCAGTAATCAATCTTGAGTTACCAATATTCTTTATGCTAATAACATGACATGATAAAGCTAAATTTCATTAGAAGACAAATTGCAGACTTTGGGTTCAAGTCCCTCCTTTATCCAAATCAAGAGGTTGATGTTCACTAATTGTCAATTAGAGATTAAACAAGTTTAATAAGAATGAGAAAGAAAGCAAGGATGAGAGTGAGTTGGAGTGCGTGGAAGAGTGGGGGGGGGGAGGGGGGGTGAGAGGGGAAGATGTAGGTGCTTTCATAAGACTAAAACAATCCCATTGGTCAATCTGACCATTGGAGGGTTGTGTTAATCTGATTGTTAAATTTCAACAGTATCGGTTGATATATGAGGAATACACGTTATGTTTCTTTCATTTTGGGTTGGTTCGCGTCTAGGCTAGCTCTTGAACTGGTATGTATTGCCTCTTTCCTAATGTGTTGGGTGATATGACAGTCCATGGTATAAACCTCTATAAAAGATATCCAATTGGATTCCCAAAGGGCCAATTTTGAAGTATGTTGTTAATGATTCAATAAACATCGTGGACTTGAATTTTAAAACTGCTTGAACTTTGGTTTTCTATCAATGATTCAATAATCAAAGATGCAACTGACTACAAGCGCCCAAATTTGTGTAAATTACAAGCCATATATGCGTTTAGATGTGGGCCATAACTTTAGCACTCTAGTGACTCCCTAACAGCCTTTAAGTTTACTTGTATATTTTTCAAATATATAACTACATAAACCATAATATATTCTATATGTTATGTTCTAAATTGGCACCATCATATTGGAACTAGCAGTTACTGTGAAATATGATCGGTAATGAATTTGATGCTTGTAATATTTACATGTATAACTCTCTTGAAGACTTGAAGTTGATTTAAATTTGAACTTATATGTGTCTGAATCTAATACATGTCCATATATATTTCAAACAAATATAGCTTATGAATTTAGTATCCGCTTTATAGTCATATCTGAATTTACATCATCTGTTGGTTGCAGAAATAGTTTTCCAATATTTGGTTGATTCTCACTCTTAAAAATGCTTCCTCAGTTTTTTAGTTTCTTTATAATGCTTATTAGTGATAAAAAAAATAATATTTTAGTTAATTCTATTGAATCATCATGCTTTATTTTGTTATGTTCCTTATCTTAATTGATAAATATCCTAACACATCCCTAACAGCGTTCAAGGGCCATAACTTTGGTAAATATTATATTTTAGTAATTAATTAAATTTTAAAAAATAAATATTATTTCTTTATAAAAAAACTAAGTGGGTAGGGAAAAAAAAACCAAAGAGATTGATAGTACTTAATTTAAAATTGAAAAGTTAAACACAGAAATGGTATAGAATTATTGTTGATAAGGATCCTAAGAACAATGTTATATATGTACAATGATTTGGAGATAAAATTATAGTTTTAAAATTGGTCAAAGGACAATATGTTTTGAATTTCATTAGTGTTTATGCTCCTCAAAATGGGTTACCAAAAGAGAATATTTGAAAAGCTTAGATGATATCATTCAAGGAATACCTATAATCGAAAAACTTTAATTTTTCATGTTCATATAGGGAAAACATATGGTGAATATAAACAACCACATGGGGGGTTTTGATTATGGGGAGAGAAATGAAGATAATGGTATGATTTTGGATTTTGCAATTTCGTATGATCTTATAATTGTATTACTCACTTTAATAAGAGGGATAAACGTTTAGATATTATAAGAGTGGTCTCAACTGTAGTTAATCTTTTTTTTTTCTCACTAGAAAGGTAAATAAAATTATATGTAAGAAATGTAAAGTTATACCTAATGAAAGTTTGATGAATCAACATATGTTGACCGTATTAGTTATTTGTTATAGAAAGTGAAAGAATAAAAAGATACTAAAACAATTTATTAGGACTAGATGGTGAAATTTTAAAAATGATATAGTTAAGATTTTTAAGAAGAGGATGAAAAGGGTGGTGACTTTGAACTTGTATGGGGATAATATTAATAGTATTTAGAGTCTTAGACTATGATGATTAATAAGATTAGAAGCTTGACAAAGAACCTTAATGAGACTAAAGGTAGAGGTGTTGCTTTAAGAGAGAGTTGTGGTGGTGGAAGGAAGTTCAAAAAGCATTTGTTACTAAAAGATCATGTTTAAGTCTTATATTAAGAATCCACTTTAAGTCTCTCCCTTTCCACATTGATAATGGATGAGCTTACTGGTCATTTACAAGATAGAAGTCTCCGGTGTATGCTATTTGCTGATAATATTATCTTAGTTGATGAGAGTCTAAATGGAATTAATTATAAAATTGAGTTATGGAAGCAATTTTTAAAAACTAAAGGTTTTAGATTAAGTAGGACTAAAATTGAATATATGAGAATCATGAGATATAATCTTAGTAATACTAAGAATGAATAGGAGACTGCAGTTAAATTGGATGGATAAGATATTCCTTTAAATAAAAACTTCAAGTATTTTGGATCAATGATTCAACAAAATGAAAAGATTGATGAAGATATTGTTTATCGAGTAAAAACAAGATAGTTAAAATGATTATGGGTGATAGAAGTCTTGTGTGATCACCGGATACTTTTGAGATTAAAAGAAAAATTTTATAAGATAGTTGCGAGGCCAACAATGCTTTATAGTTTGAGTGTTGGATAGTTAAAAAACAACATATATAAAAAGTTTGCGTTACTAAGATGAGAATGTGAAATGGATGCATGGAGTTACTAAGAAAGATAGGAAAAAGAATATTTTTATTCGTGAACAACTAGGTTTTACTTTAATAGAGAATAAGATGAGAGAGAATGATTTAAGATGGTATGAACATGTGCTTAGGAGATCTATAAATACGGTAGTTAGAAGAATCAAAATAATTAATCTTAGTGGTAAGAGGAGAGACAGAGGAAGACCTAAAAAGACTTTAATAGGAACTATAAATAAAGATTTAAATACACTAAATTTAACTAAACATATGATTTTTTAAGATCTCAATAATGACAAAAGATCCATGTAGTCGATCTCAAACAATTGAGACTTAAGGTTTTGTTGTTGTTGTTGTATTATATTTATTCTCTGGCATACATGGAAATATTATGGCCTATTATTAACTTCCAAATTATTCAAGTATTGGTGGTCTTCTCATACTTTCTACTCTTTTGTTTTCTTATAATCATATGAAGAGTGGCTTGGTCATCTGGTGAACCATGTTGCCTACAACTTTTGTTAAATCTCATTTGTTACCTTAAGTGCTTTCTTTATAGAATTACTATTGCAGTGCAGCTGCGTGGCAAATAACTCTTAGTTCTTCAGAAAAGGAGGAGGGTGATCTCTGCATCATGTTATTCAAGACTCTACTAGATTCTGAATATTGTGTCAGTAGCTTTTGATCTTGGCCTCTATTTATGTGTTTGCATGCCTGTAATAATTATTACTCTGTCTCTGAAGTTCCTGTTTAACTTTTGCTTATTAGGAGATCGAGTTTATTAAACAAGGCAGTTACAGTTTCAAAGAGCTTGAAGCTGTGGTTAGTGCATTAAAGTTAGCTGGCGAGAGGAGTAATATTAAAAAATCATCAGGAAGGAACCCAAATGTATTCAAGAGAAATGATAATTATGATTCCAAACAGCTGGCTTCCATTGAAAAATCAGTGTCTGCTCTAGAGGGCATGGGTGTGAGAGTATATGGACTTGATGAGACTTCTAGCTTTCCCTGGGATGGTACAATATCCTGGGAAAACATTGCAGGATATGATGAGCAAAAACGGTAACTGTACTATGAATTACATATACAGGTTTATCTCAAATGGCAGTTTAATCTTTAACTAGGAATTCATTTGCCAATGTTACTTATCTTGCAAGATACATAATCCAACTTCTCTTGCTATGGTACTTTCCCTAGCTGTCCCAGGGCAGGGATTTAAAATAATCAACTATGTGCTATAACAAATTATGTGATTTAAAATAATTCAGATGGTTGAAGTTACGTGATCTTATTGGTGATCCTGGCCTGATTAGAAATAATGAGTTCCTACTCCATTTTTCTGAATTTTTACCTGGCTATAGTCTAAACATAATATATGCTGTTTTATTTTGGTCCGTAGCAAGTAGTTTTGATTGTTAGTTCCAACATACATACCGTTCATCTTGAGTTCACTTAGTTGTTTTAAACCTATTTTGGATATTTTTATCAACTACCCTTAGGAGATTCCATCTCTTTTGTTCTCAGGATGTTTTAAAGCTGTGCATTTGCATTGTGAAGTTATCATGAATGTAAATATTCCTCTTGGTATTGCCTCGTGTTTATCTGATTCAAATTTGAAAATTATTGTTTGTATACTCTAATTTACAATTGTCTTATAGATGATGTTTTTGTTGGACATAGATCTTTGTTCATCTTGACCCAGTGTCCTTCTTGTTGAATAATCTGGTAACTGGCTTTAGGCCAGGCCTTCTTGACCCAACATACAAAGACGAGCTAGTATTTTGGTGGCTTTTGTGTTCTTTAAGATTTGTTGGTTCACAGTCAGAGGCCTTTAAAAATTTGAAAGATGTAAGGCTGTTAACTCAGGTGATTTATGTGGCGCCTTCTCATCCATGAAAGTTTTAAAAATTGAGTTGTTTCTGTCTGGCAAATATCTGTCAATAATATCATAGATCCACAGCCAATAATATCTGACAAACAGAACTCTCATATTGACAAATATCAGTCAATAACATACACATGACAACTTTACCAAAAAAAGGAAAATAGAATAACATTTTCTCTGTGATGTGGGCCTGGTCTAGGCTCTTCTGTCCATCTCTCATGGCAATCTTTAGTGATCGGTTGCTTCGTTGGTGACTCTCAGGCATCCTTCCCCTACCTTCAGGTTGCACTTTGCCCCCTTTGTTCCTCGTCCCTAGTTTTGATGTCTCTACTATTATCACATTTCCTAATCTGGGCAGTACAATAAGAACTTTTAGTGAAACATTTGAAATTAAAAGCCTTGTTTATCTTACCTTGTTTGGCAGTTTAGTGATTTATTATATAAATCCATAAAACTGTTACTAGTTGCTATTAAGTATCATTTTAGAGCAGTTTTCTATCACCTGCAATTTAGAGGCAAAAGTAATTTATAGTAAGCATGTGAATAATTGTGATATGGGTTTCTCATTATCTTGGCAATGTTCTTAACATACATGTTAGATGTATCTCAATATGAATATGATTGGACTTTGTAGGGAAATAGAGGATACTATACTGTTGGCATTGCAAAGCCCTGAAATATATGATGAAATTGCTCGTGGAACCCGTTGTAAATTTGAAACAAATCGCCCAAGAGCTGTGCTTTTTGAAGGCCCACCAGGTTAGTTGCTAGATCCATCGTATATGTGTGTTACACAATCCACTTACATAATTCATGTTAATGGTGACCATGAGTCGATATCTGGTTGAATTCTTTTTGAATTGATTGGCTTCATATTTATGGATACATGTAAGTATATTGTATTTGACTCTCAATTTCCATCATAATGATCCTGCAATTTTTTTTAAAGCATTGATCTTTTTTGAGTTGGGAGCAAGTTCTGCATAAGTGTTAATCATGTAAAGGATCAAAGTCTTTGCTGTTGTGGAATTTGAGTATGCTTAATTATATGTATTGCATATTGATTGTATCAAGAACATGGAAGTATCAGCCTATCAGGAATTGGTTTTAATGTGTAATGAAAAGTTTGTGTTACTTATTCTGTACATGATTTCGTGTGCATATTGATTATATCAACCAACATAGATGTGTCATGAGTAGGGAACACAATTTCGTATTGATTGGTCTATGCTGATCGGTGTTTATGGGGCCAGATTTGTATCGTTACACAGACCTGATGCGTTTTGAGTGGTTCAATCTGATTTGATTAAAGAAATATTTTAGTATGAACTTTACAAACCCCCAAATGTTTTAGGTCTCGCCTAACTATCCCTGTTTGCGTTTGTCTGACCATTGTTGTTTGCTGCCTATCACTTGCTGTGTGATGCTTGCCTCCTTTTAGGTACCCCTCTGCGTCTTTACTGTCTTCTTGCTTCATTCGCTTCTTTCTTGTGTGTAATGCGGAGGATGTGTGAAGCTCAAATAGCCACTACACTCATGCTAAGAGAAGACTATGTATAAGGGTTGATGACAATTTATATGTTTGAGATAGATTTGTTTATTTCATGGAGAAGTAATCTTATGATTTAAATTTTATATTCTTCTTATTGCCCATAGCTTTATGTTACATTTATTCATTTCTTTATGGTATTTAACTATTTATTGGAAAACCACTTACACTTTGGTCTTTTCATCCTTTTATTTTATCTGATGACTATTGTAACTGGTGAAGATCCATCATGAACACATTCTTTCGCACTCGAAAAAGGATATTTCAAATATACCTCTGATTATTGTTTCTAACACTTGGTGAGTTGTCCATTTATCACTATTCTAACAATATGTTTGGTATATTATTTTGAATACCAGGAACTGGGAAAACTTCTTCTGCTCGAGTAATCGCTCAACAAGCAGTATGCCATCTATTTCTGTTTTAGCCATCTGCTCTTTTTCCAGAGTATTGCCCATTCAATATTCATTTTGTATTTCTTGTTAATGGTGATCTTTTTGACTTCTTAACATATTGGTTTCTGCATAAACATTTTTTTAATGTAAAAACCCTAAATTGGATTCTGTCGGCATTAAAAGGATTTTGAATGAGTTTTAACTGACCCCCAAAGTTTATAACATAAGATGTTTAAGTCCTTACCTAGTGTTGTGTTTTGACTTTCTAATTTAATTAGCAACCAAGAGACTTCTTCATTATCCTAGAATAGAATGCTTCAAAAGTTTAGGGCCTTGGTCTTAATTGGGTTCACAGGATGGCCCCAACATCTAAACTAAGCCTGGAGATAATTGATCTTAGTCAAGATGTATTAGCTCCCTACTCACTCCTGCCTAAGGAGAGTACTGGTCCTATTCGAGTTAGAAATATATTTGTATTTTTATTGTTTTGAGAGATGAGTTTGGAAGCCCTCTTTATGTTGATTTTTAGTCGAGCTAGTATACAAAAGCTGAATATGGTTGTAGACTAGTGTCTTGTATTCTGAAAATTTTGAAGTCTTATTTGAGAAAAAGAAAATCCAGATATGGGATAAAGATTCTTTATGAGTCTAGGATGTCTAATTTGTACTTTGAACCGCCTCCATTAGAAGTTTCTAGTCATTGAGATGTTCGTTCTCAGAATTATATGGTCGGCTATAACCCTATGATTCTCCAAGAAATGTACCCTGATTTTAGTTAGTGATTTGAGGCAAGAGGGTGCACAGAAAGTATAATAATTTAGTAGCTTAGTTAATAGTAGAAAGATCTCTCTCATTGGTTTTAGTCAAGTATAATATGTATGTAAGCTCAGAAGTAATATATATGGAGGGAAAATGATTATTCTTCATGTAGGTAAGTTTACGTACCATAATCTTGAAGTTTGAATCATAAAAAAATCCATATTAGTACAATGATCTCTGTTGGCCCTTTTTGGTGTAGCCAACATTGGAAATGTTAATTTGGAGATATTTTAGGATTTTTATGATTAGTTATAGACCTTCAATCATCTAAAATATTCTGGTTACTCTATGGATGGATGTTGCCTTGCAGCAAAAGAACAGATTTCTGGGATTATGTACTTGAAAAGGATCTGAATGAAGACTAACAATATGTAATCCAGATTGGGGTGTTATTTTCATCTCGGTTGCAAACAAGCAAAACACAGTCTACTTCATAGTTATGTAACCGAGAGAAATTGCTGAGTATAACCAAATTGGTTTCTGTGTAATATCTACTTTAGCAGAACATTTCTGTAATTTAGAGAAAATTGTTAAATATATGTTGAAGAGCTATAAATCTGCATTATTCAAGCCATCTATTTGTGATTCCTACTCTTTTGATTTCTGATCGTTTTTTGTTGCTTTTGCAGGGCATTCCCTTGCTATATGTGCCGCTAGAAGTTATAATGTCAAAATACTATGGTGAAAGTGAGCGTTTATTAGGGAATGTGTTTTCTCTTGCTAATGAACTTCCAAGTGGAGCAATAATCTTTCTTGATGAGGTACATATCTTCATTTCTTTCACATTGAATCCTAGTTTTATAAGTTACTTAAAATGCCAGCATTTTGTCTTCGTCCTTCAAATGACTATGATGTTACTGGATACTTTTCAGAAAGTAGAAAATACTTCTTCGTAGTAAATTGTATAGTCATAGTGTCTAACTTCAGATAGCAAAAAGACAATCTCGTAGTTACACCTACAAGTAGTTATATTTTCAGATTTACCCCATTAGAAGTAAGCATTGCATATGATACCCATTCAAAAATTAAAAAGAATAAAAATATGATTTATTTTTGGCTATATATGTATGTTAAGATTTCTTACATAGATTTTTTTCGTTAATGCACAAAAGAATTTTTAAGTACTTCTTGAAAGAGTGTCTATGACATTTATCAAATTCTAGTGGGATGTTTGTATATCTTTAATTTTCTGTGGCTAAAATTAAAATTCAATGGATATAGGATACAAATGAATATACCATTGCAATTAATAATTCCACTGGGATTAGACATGCTGGGTGCACAACTTATTATGAAATTACATTGAGGAAAAAGGCCATTCAGTTATGAAATAGCATGCAGGTGATTAGACATGCAGGGTTGCAGTGTATGCTGTTGTACATCTTAATTTAACAGTATACCCCTGTTCATGTAGGTTGATTCTTTTGCTGTTGCTCGAGATAGTGAGATGCACGAAGCTACCCGTAGGATTTTGTCAGTGATATTGCGTCAGGTTGGTTTTTGTGTATTGATTTACCATTTGCTTTGTCATTCAGAAGAGCCAGGCAGGAGCTTCTTTTTTAGCCCCTTTTCGGTGTCTTTGTGTTGATTGCTTTCTATTAACCAGCCTTGATAATCATTATCCATGTTTAATTGTAGTTCTGACTAGGATGAATAAATCAAAAATGCTATTCTAGTAGAATAATTTGTGTAAATAGACACATGGTTGAAGTATATAAAAATATGAAAAATGAAGTATTAGGTGTCCTTAAAAATTTGATGCTCGTATATGTCCTGAAAAATAATTAATTTCTTTTGTTTTCTGTAATGGTTAACAAGCTTCATCAGCTAAATTTGATGCTTGGTCAGAAAAAAAATATTTTTTCCAAATGAACCATTATTATGTCATCACCAATAAGTGACATCAGTTAAACAAGTGCATGCCATGCTGGTGATCAGTAATGATGTCTAGCTGATTAAGTTGGAAAACTGCTGGACCTTGGATTAGATTGTGTTGATCTAGTTATGATGATTCATAGTTCATATGACGTAGTTATACAAGGGGACTTTAGTGAGAAATTTCATCTTCATAGTTATGTAGTGCAAGTTCTTTTTCTGTCTCTCAATGTTACATTGTACTTGCTGTGTGGCAAAATCCTACAGTGGTAGATGAGATACCATGCACACCATATTTTTAATCATGAAAATCATGCATCATCAACAGCTTTGGTTTGCGTCCCAATGTTGATAGATCGATTGTCACAGGATTATTATATTTATTTTTTTGTGTTGATCTCAACTCTAGCATGTTAATTGGTTGCCTTCCTACCATACCAGTTGACACTGTATGCTAGATCAGAGGCACTTAATTCTTTTCATTAAAATATAAAATATAAAGCAGTCTATTAAGCAACAATTTGTAAGGCTTGTTCCGAAGCAATGTAAGATTGAAATGAAGCCTTTGCAGCACCAGCATCTGCCCTCTTCTTCACCTACTGTTTCTTGTCTGTGAGATACAATGGAGAAGTAATACTATGATAGGGCCCATGACTTTAGTCAGTGGGACCCTCTAGGAATTTGCAGATGATTGGTGTACCTTTGTTGCTATTAGTTCATGTACTAACTTTTCTTGTGACAGCTTTGTTTGGCCATATGGTTTTTCTTGAAGAGTATACCTAAGCATCTAGCTGTGTTGATTAGTAATTTTGGTTTCCCTTCCATCTTATGCTGGCGAAAGATTTTGTGAGTGACATGTCTTTTTATGAAGTTGCTTGAATTCAAGTTTCTTTGTAAAGATACCTAAATATTACTTTTGACTCTTATGGAGATTCTACTGTTCTTTTCATTATTGATTTATGGAAGATCTTCACTTGTTGTTATCTCTTTTACTATAATTTCTTACTTTTTATCTTTAGTCTCTCTTTTTTGGGTTAAAACAAGTTTACTAAACAGATTAGCATGAATTCAATAAATATGTCTGTATAGTGATCTAGAGACTACTTGCTTAATATGTATGTGTACTTGCCCGTCTTCTTTTGTCTCCTTGCTGAATTAGAAACTCAAATATGTATATTTACATAGATGGTCATGTGCATACACTTGTTTAATGGTGGTGGAGTGTTCAAATTCTGATTTCTGCTTATCCTGGCTTGGTTTTTGTACCTTTTTTCCACAACTTTCATGGAAACAAACTCTTTGATTGTAGGGGATATGGATGTGATCTTAGATACTGGACTGCTTCTCCTCGGTAGAAGTAATTATCTAACAATCAGTTCTGTGAGGTCTTGGATTACTTATGGTTGATTGAAAATACAGATACCTTGATTTCTTGTTGTTCTTGAGCGTAGGTCCCTGGTTGAAAATTTTCGCTGGTGTGTCTACATCTGTTAATTGTGTTAATGCCATTTGATACTATTAGTTGGATGTGGTATTGTATGTTTGGACAATTTCTACCACTGTTGAATTCTCTTTAAGGCATAATTACTTGGTGACTGATGGGAAAAAATATAGAAAATGAAGTATCAATGTAATGGTGTAAAAGTTATGAAAGAAATCTTTGTCAGTAGTGTCATTACAATACTCATGTAAGAAATCTTGTCAGTTTCTTGTTCCAATCAAGCAACAATGGTCATGATAATTCTGGCTAAAGATTATCATACTGTTTAAATGTCTTTTGGTCCCAGTGGCCAATTGTTTTTAAACTTTATTTAAAAATTATTTAGTTATCGTACTACTATTCTACAGATGTATATTGATGTTATTAAAGCAGTTGATGCATATTATTATTATTATTTGTTTTTTTCAGATTGATGGTTTTGAGCAGGAAAAGCAAGTAGTAGTTATAGCTGCAACAAATAGAAAACAAGACCTTGATCCTGCTCTCATTAGGTAATAGAATTTGGAAATTTTTGTATTTTTAGTTCAGTTATATTTTTAATCTTTCTGAATTTTTTTCTTGGTAGAAGTTTGATTAAAATAGTAATTAACAGTATGATGAGTTCTGATTCTTAATTTGCCATCTTTTCTTTCAGCCGCTTTGATTCATTGATTTCGTTTTCCCTACCCGATCAAAAAACTCGTGAAGAGATAGGTGCTCAGTATGCAAAGCATCTACTGAAGGCTGAGCTAGTTTTGTTAGCCTCGGCTACCGAAGGGTAATGTGAAAAATTAACTTTTTTTTTTAATTTTTTAAACTCAATATCTTACTATGATCATCTATTAGGATTGTCAAAATGAATTTTGACCTCTGCTTTAATCGGTCTTCTTAGGCACTGTAAGCTGTTTAATGAGGCAATTTTTCATAGTAAACCCAAGAAGATTTTGGTCGAGTACCTGTTGGTAGTAAAATTTGTGTATGGACATCTTCCAAGGGAGTTGGAAGGTTGAAATATTAGAATGTTGGATAATGATGTCGAGATATCATAGATGAATTTGTGACCTAATTTCTGTTTCATAAGTTTGGAAGACGTTAGGTAGCTTCTGAAATCCCAAGATGTTCAGAACTTCAGATAGCGTAAAATCAATTAGGTTTTCAAAATTAGGGGATAATTTTCTGATGGATAACTGTATGCAAACATCTTACAAAGAGTACGACACCTTGGACTAAAGAGGAACTGTGGTATGAATCTGGTGAACTAGGTCAATACAGGTGGACATCTCTTTGTGATACATCTAGTCCCATACCTACACACTCTTGTAGTAGGATCACTGGATTTATGCAGTATTGTCAAGAGGTGTAGGGCTTTCCTAGGCATTCGAGTGAGGCAAGGCAAGCACTGAGCACCTCTCAACGAACCTAGACCAGGTGTCGTCTGGGCAGGTGCCCAAAGTCAGGATTTGGGCAGCTCAGGTGCTCACTTGGTCCAACTCATCTGGTCACTGGCCCATTCCACTTGAATCGAGCTTAGATCTAGCTAGATTGAGAGAATTGGTTTGGTCAAGCCTATCAGAGTTGATGAATTGTTTCGAAGTTAACAGGTCTCCCCGTCTTCTGTTGTTATGAAGAGGGGAGAGCTTATGAAATGCACTCTTCAATTGTTCTTAAGATCAACATTTGTCCTCTTCTGGGTGTTGCTTTTGCTTATAACCTCCAATATAATGTTAATCTTATTCAGCTAAGCTTTATGTTTCCCTTTTAATGGGTAGGATGTCTGGAAGAGATATCAGGGATGTCTGTCAACAAGCAGAACGGCATTGGGCATCAAAGGTACATCTCTAATCAGGATACTTGTCTTTGCTGTCGTTCAAGACTTGGTGTAAATTAATGTTTGTGGCAGCGGATAAGAGGCCAAGCACCAAAAGATGCTGAAGGGAGCGGGAAACTTCCTCCTATCGACGAGTATATTCGGTCTGCCGAGCAGCGGCGTGAAGCTGTGTTAGCGACCACAATGGGAGGAGGGAGTAATAGCTCTAGCTTTGGATGGAAGCCCTTCGCACTAGCATGAGAAGTTGTGATTTATAAGTCGATGAAGTGTGAGCAAGATTTTCCCTGAAGAGTGTCAATACATGTTTATCTTTCATAAAAATGAACTGAATCATATTTTTTTTATCTTTCATCTTACAATCATTGGGAGGTATCTTTTCATAAGCTATGCTTTTTTTATTTATTGGGAGGTGTTGGCGACTTGAGGTTCGAATTTTCAATCAATGGAAAAGGGACTTCATGGAGCTTCTTCTGGTGTAGCAAGAGAGTACCTACCCAAAGGGTTGCTGCAACATCATCCTCTAATGGACTGCTGCTATGTCTAACAAGTATAGACGTATAGCGGTCCGTTCCAAAATAAAGACTTAATCATTAGATTCATCCTCTAATTGGATCTGTGATTAACCATCACAAAGAAATAATAGGCCAATAAAAACTTATCATTGGGTAACTTTCAAAGAAATAATAGACCAATAAAAACTCAAAGTCCGGGGTTTCTCAAAATTACCTCGTTTACCCGTCTCCTCCTGCGGGGCCATCGCTGCCGCCCTCAATCACGAGGCAGGTCGGGGGCGGCGACTAGGCAAACCGAGTAGGAAAGTTTGTATCCTCGCCATTTTAACCCCTTTCTGAACCTCACCACCGACTAAAATAAACAAGCGCTGCTTTCTCTACTTGGTGAGATCGCACTCCGCCTTCAGCCTTCGTGATGTCTAGGTGAACACGCGGTCCCACAAGATGACCCCATCTTTGGATCCAACTACATGTCGGTGTAAGGAGTAGGGCAGTAACCTAGTCCGTAGAGGGATAGCCCTTCTTTCTTAATCTACTGTCCTAACCTCCCACATCAGCTTGCTATTAGCAGCGAGAAGTCGTCGCCCAGATCCAGAGCCACTCCGTTTCTCGCACGCACTCCTCTTCGAGGAGAGAGAGAGAGAGAGAGAGAGAGAGAGCGACTTAGATCTCGATCTCCTGTACGGTGGGCCAATGGCGCGCGTCGATCCCGCCACCGCCGATCCACCTCTTCGTCTCCGCAACCATGGTGGCTTTCTCTTCTTCTTCCTCCTCCTCCTCCTCCTTTTCTCCTCCGTCGATGCCTCCGTCCACAGCTACATTGGCGAGAAGTTCACGCCAAAGGGCAACGCGTTCGTCCTCCATGGCGGCAGCGAGGGCCTTTACGCTTCGCTTCCCCACGCCAACACCACCGCCGGCCGCGGCGACTCGTTCATCCGGTAATCCCTCGTGTCCTCATTTCTTTTGCTAGATCCGGGGCGCTCTTGATACCGACTTGCGGGTTTTATGCTTTTGTGGGGATTTCGGTGTCCTGCAAGCTCAGTAATTTGGGTTCTTGGAGGAGCATTGAGTTGATAGGTTGGAGATCTGGCGCTACTTCGGTCAATCAATGATTTACTTTTGTGCTGTAAATATGCTTTCTTGATTGGTATCCATCGAATTTGTTTGAGGCTTGACACCAATTCTAGCGTGATGCTGGTATGTACAACTGATGTAACATGAACTTAAATATTAATCAAACCATATGATTGTTCTGATGCAATCAGATAGATATACACCATCAAGTTTCCATATTGATGTAGATTTTTTGCATAGATTTCAGAATTTCAGTCATTTACATTATCTGGAAAGATCTGTTCCAGCTCTATCGTTATATAAAATAGTTTTCAAGTGCTACGCGTGGGTACGAAGTCTCTGGTTTGGTTTAGCATAATTTAGTCCGAATTTTCATCTGATTTTAGAAATTTCAATATTTGACATGTGTTTGCGATCCTTAATGGGGAGCTTGTTAACTTTTTAAGGTATTTCCAGTTGTCTGCTAATGCACTAATAAGTCAAACAAATAGTAATTGCAGGACATGAATGAGAAAAATATAACATTATGCTGGAGTTGCTTAGTGGTCGATAAATGGATGCTTAGGGTTCCATGTACCAAGGAGAAGTGATGATGAACATTGTGTTGAATTTCACCTAGGGTTATGTTTTTCGCTCATCCCCGACTTTTACTTCTCTTTCTTTTGTTGGAATGCACTACTTATTTTATATGCAGCACTGTAAATTAATAGTAAATTATTTGTAAAATGTGCTAAAATTGCATCTCTTGATTAAAATCTGATGCATTTTCAGTAGTCATTGAGTGATAAATTCAGAAGATTCTCTCTGCTTAACCTGTTGATTTTTGGTACAATATCCTGCTCATTTAGTTCTTTTTATTAGAAATCCTGATATATCTAGTTATGAAAGAAAATGTATACACAGAAATGAAGTGCCTTAACAGAAAGCTTGAGAATTTTACATCTGAAAGCTATTACTCTGAAAAGATAATTAGTTTGCAGAATATGGTTCTTAAAAACCATAATTTACTAAAAATACTGAATATGATGCTACCAACTTGGTTCCATATCAAGTAAAACCCGCGTCAAGAAATCTCAGAATTTGTCTCGTTTGTTTTTTCAGCTTTGAGAAGATCACTTTCACACGGCCTGAGAAATCTATTGAGAACAGTAAAGTTGGTGATTCTGTTTTGGTGCAAGCTATCATATTTGAAGTAGAAGATCGGGAGACAATTGGTGGGTCAGCCTATGGTGGTCAACGAGCTGTTTGCTGCACACCAGATCTGGCAAAATTGGGTGCTTGCACCCAAGGCACAGTCATCTATCGGCCCTCTGCTCAGAATCCTAAATGGCCTCAGGTGCTTGCTGCCACTTTTAATGGAAAGGATCTTGTTGCAACATTGCCATCCCAGAGTATACCCATCACAAGAACTGGGATGTATAACCTGTATTTTATATATTGTGACCCAGCTCTTAATGGGCTGGTCATAGATGGGAAGACCGTGTGGAAAAATCCCACTGGCTACCTGCCAGGAAGGATGGCTCCTCTCATGAACTTTTATGGATTCATGTCTCTTGCATTTGTGATACTTGGGATATTTTGGTTTTCACAGTATGTGAGATTTTGGAGAGAGGTTCTTCCACTCCAGAACTGCATAACACTTGTCATCGCATTAGGCATGCTGGAAATGGCATTGTGGTACTTCGAGTATGCTGAATTCAATGAAACTGGACTTAGACCAATGGGGATCACCTTTTGGGCAGTAACGTTTGGTTCAGTTAAACGAACAGTGTCGTGGGTTATTATTCTAGTTGTTTCTATGGGGTATGGTGTTGTCAGGCCTACCTTGGGTGGTCTCACATCGAAGGTGATTATGCTTGGAGCAACATTTTTCCTTGCTTCTGAGATACTTGAGTTGGTGGAGAATGCTGGTGCTGTAAGTGATTTTGCCGGAAAAGCAAGACTCTTTTTGGTTCTTCCCGTGGCGCTTTTGGATACATTTTTCATTATATGGATCTTTACTTCTCTTTCCAAAACTCTGGACAAGCTCCAGGTAATTGCAATTTTCTGATTTCTGATAATGGCTGTCGATTTTAGGAAATTTTTTTACACTATTCCTTTCTTACTTTGCATTTGCTGGGATATGTTTGTTTCTCTTTAAAGTTATCGATGTCAACATTATTTATGAAAATAAACTTTTATTAAAAATGAAGCCTAAGAAGTGTATTATGATTCCTGACAGGCAAGGCGATTGATAGCTAAGCTAGACATTTACAGGAAATTCACAAATGCATTGGCCATCACTGTTCTTGTATCTGTTGGATGGATTTGCTATGAGGTAACAATAATCTCTTTTGCATCATGTTGAACAAACCATGTCCTGTGCATATACAATAGTAAGTGGCAGTATAACGTTTTATGCTCCTGAGATTTAAACCTGTTATTGATGGTGCCTAAAGTTAGCACTCTAAAATTAGAATCACACTAACTCTAGCTCTTTGGTATATATTACTTCCTATGTGATTATTCTGGGACCACTCTTGTTAGCATAATATTTCATAATTGATTTTCTCAGTACCTTATCAAGTACTCATCCTTACCTTTACAGCCTCTTTGATGAGTCATTTTGTGATGCCTGCAGCTTTATTTCAAGTCAAATGATGTATACAATGGGCACTGGCAGAATGCCTGGATCATTCCTGCGTTTTGGCAGGTCCTGTCGTTCTCTCTTCTCTGCGTAATTGCTGCTCTTTGGGCGCCCTCTCAAAACTCAATGAGGTGAAATCCCTAGATCCCGCAGATTGTACAACTTGTTTTTTATGGCCTTTTATGTGTACTTCAGGATGTTTCACCGATTCAATCAGTAGTTAAGTGAAAATCAGGGTGGCATAACCTGTTTCTAATTCTCTACGGAGTACCAAGTTTGATTCACTGTAGAGAATATGTTTCTCAATATCTAAGGAACACGATGTTTAAATTACTGCACTTATGAACTCTAGTTAGACTAGTACAATATTGAACAATATATAACAGCATAAGAAGCAGATTTTTTCAATTCCAAGTCTTCTCATCAATTTTATCTCTGGGGTTTTGGTGTTCTTACAAAATCATAAAATAAGTGTGCTTTCTTTTTAATGTTTCTTCCATGATGTCTCCCCATATCTGCATGCTGTGTCCTCACCAGATTGGAGTTCATATACTTGGAGGCATCTTCATGTCAAATTCTGGTGTTTGTATCCATGCAATGCTGGATGGACTAATTTAATCTTTTCTTTCAGATATGCTTACTCGGATGATGGATCTGAAGATTTTGATCGAGAGGACTCACTTTCTCTAATAAAGCCAGGACCAGTTTCTTCAAAGGATGCCCGCGGTTCTGCTGGTTTGATGGATGCTAGAGCAGCTGTGAGCAATGACACTACCACCTCACACAATGGCGACATCGAAGAAGATAAAAGGGAGTAGCAACACGATCAGCATCTACCTGCTTGTAGTGGCTAGTTTGTTATCGAAGGATTTGATTAGCTTGTACGACTTAGCAGTAATTTACTTTATATCGGTTGACGAAAAATAGTACTCGTTCTGTTGTCCTGTTGTTTTAGAGACCGGCAAATAGCAATCTCTTCTTTTATCTTTTCATTTCTTAGTCCCCCATTCATTCTTTTTTGTACCAAATGGGTTTTCAAGAGGTGAATTACTGCCGGATTATTCAAAAGTGTGCTTTGGATTCTGCACTTGCAATCTCTTCTTTTAACTTTTGCTGTTGCTTGATGAAAGTATTACAAGAATTCAGGCCTTCATTTCTACAATTTGGCAAATTTATGGGCTGATGTATTATACTGTGCTTGTTATGTCCTGATTATAATCTGTTATTGTTTCAGCTGCCATTGATCGAAGCATTATTATGTAGATAATGCAAACAAAACTACTTGTGATTCTACACACCGAATTCATGTTTTGAGACAATGTTTTGTTAGTCAATAACGTCAAATCAACTTTGCAGTTGAGAGACACTTTGTGCGGAGGACTCAAAAGTCGAAAAGCTTATGTTCATCCACAGGAAACAGGCCTCTTCAGCTGGGAAGAACAAGGAAGTCGAGAACCGGTTCTGCACGAGGAGCAAGAGCTTTCAGATCACCGAGCACGGCCAACTAGAAGTCCTGAAACCGGAAAGCCGGTGCACATGTGCAACCTACAAGAGAATAATGCAACTCGGCATCCCTTTCCGCCCTCTTCACCAGAAGACTGCCATCGGCTGCGCACGATTCCACATCCAGAGTCGGGAACGAGCCAAACCAAACGTTGGGTGGCACGGTATACTGTGGCCGCTGGCCGGCATCAATATCTGAGCCAAGTACTGTCAGCTTGACATGCCCGTCATCGTGTACCTCGAACACCTGGTGGGTGTGCACAATGAGTCATGCTCCGTCGCAAGCGTGGAGGACGTTCGCAGCTGGTGGGTACTACAGTTTCCTTCCCGTGAGAGGTTCTCCGAGGTAGATGATGGGGATAATAAATGACGACATAATGTGCCACGATGTTAGCCGCGCCCGGACGACACTCTGCCCAAGGAGGACAATAATGCCGACTCGACGTGCGCTGACGTCACCCGCTCTCAGACAACGATTTCATCGTTGCCTGACCCCGTGCGCTTGACCGAGACAGAGGAGGAGTGAGAAAAGATAAATTATATTAACGAGAAGCATTTGATAGCAGATAAGACTTCTCTAACACATATATGTAACTACTAAGCATTTGTATATCGTCACTAGAATATTATTTTACATGTATGAAACTACTAACACATATATCACTTTTGCAAAAAAATAAAAAAATAAAAAGAAGAAGAAGAAGGATTGATCAAAGTATTGGATTGACTCGTTTTTCAAATCCTATTGTATTTGAAAGAGAGGAAGGAGTTCGGATGCGGCATAAATCTTATTACATCAATTATTGTTTATTGCGGAACAAGTGTAATATTAATTTAGTGAGTGTAGAGTAAAAATATACTTTAAAAGATTATTTTATATATTGTTGATTCTATAATCACCATTAATGACTTCATATTTCCTTTAAATATTATGTAAACATGGCGTATCTAATTCACCTTTTATCATATTGACTAGGCTTCTTCTTATATTAAATGTTGATCGATTAAGAATAATGTCCAATAATATATCTTCGACATTTATTTTAAAAGCACAATACTATAGTGTCTGAGTCTCACATACTTTCATCTATAACTAGCTTGCTAATAAAAATAATATATATATATATATATATATATATATATATATATATATATAATATCATCACTTAATGATATGATTTGTGATGTCTATCATTTGTAAATATGATAAATGATATATTTATATTTATCATTTTAAAGATTAAAATATATATTTTTTAAAAATATTAATTTTAGTATTATATAAAATATTAATTATGTTGAATCTCGGATTTTGATGATAACAATCAATTGATGGGTTAATTGATCTAATCCATATTATTGAGTTAAGTGTGCAGGATTAACTACGATAACCAGAAAACACAAAGCAAGTATACCGGAGTCAAGTTCGATGGACGTTTAAGAGTCCGAAGAATCGTCGGAGATGCTGCCGGAACCAACCGAGAAGAAATCGAGAACCTATCGGAATTTTCGGAAGTTCGCCGAAGAGGTCGTCGGAGGTTCACGGAGATCACCGAGAAGGCTCGGCTACTCATTAAAGTCATCACAAGTTCGGGAGCTTGTTGGGAGCCCGTCGGAAGAAGTTCGTCGGAAAGCTCGCCGGAACAAGACTCGACATTCACAGTTGAAAACTTGCTTAGGATGTGTTTTGTTATGTAGTTCACATGTAATTAGGATTAGGATTAAGAGATAATCCTATATCCTGGCTAGGGGCCAACTGGGCCCAAAATTAGAGTTGGTTGGGCTAAATTTGAAGCCCAATCAAGTGAATCGAAGGGTCTGGCGATGGCACCGCCAGACTAGGCGGTTGCACCGCCCAGCACCCGAGAGCCAGGTGGTGGCATCACCCAGCGCCCGAGAGCTGGGCGGTGGCACCGCCCAGCACTGTCAGTGTCTGACACTGACAGGCGGTGGCACTGCCTGCATCAGGAACCCAACGAGAATTCAAATTTGGAGCCCAAATTTGAATCCTCTTGAGGCCTATAAATACCCCTCAAATCTCAGCTGAGATTACAACTTTTTGAGAAGCAATTGATTGAGAGAAAAGTCTTAGAAGAGTCTTTGCTAGTCTTGTTTTCAATTTGCTAGTGTTCACCTCCTTCTTTCTTGCTGAAAATCTGTAAGAGAGTGAATCGCTTGTAAAAGTTGTAAGAGGGGTATTTACCCTTCCCTTTCAAGAGATTTGCTAGTGGAAGGTGGGAGCCTCATCGAAGAGGGGCCTCGCAAGTGGATGTAGGTCATTTTACCGAACCACTGTAAAATCGACATAATCTCTGGTTTGCATTTACTTATTGTCATTTATATTACTGCAAACCATTTGCACTTTAATGCTATACTGCTTTGTCTCCGTCTTACTTATCTCTTCAAGTTAAAACGCAATCGAAATGGTTTTAAACAAAAACATTGCTTTTATCGTACGAAGTTTCCGAAAAATGTTTAAATCGTGAAAAGTTTATCGCACTTCACCGCTGTACTAATTCACTCCCCCTCTTAGTGCCACTCCGATCCTAACAAATTAAGTATGCATAAGTATTAATATTTACTTTAAATACAGTACAACAAGCCAACGTGTACTAGTGGATTTTAGTATGATATTAAATTATGATAATAAGTATGCATATAGTGATTAAAAGTGTCGATTGAATTTTAATCAACATTAAGTAAATCTTAGGGTTTGAATGAGTTTGAATATAATTAAAATAAAAAGTTTAAGTTTTAAATTTAATGTATACGAAGGATAATAGACTACTTTGACATGAATAGAGTAATAAATAAATTAAATAGAAATATAAGTCAAAAGAAAGTATTATACTACAAATGTTGAGACATATAAGTAGATTGAATGATGAGTTTAGACAAAAAAAAAATCATCTTTGTCGAATCAAATTAAACTCAATCGAAATTACTGCTACCATTATTTTAGTAAAAAAAATAAAATTGAAATAAGGTATAATGAGATTGAACCTAATAACCCTAGACCTCAAGGTAATATTTTAAGTACCTCTACCACATCATCTTGTTTATTAATCTAATAACTCATGACTCTCTTTGTTTTTTTAGTTATTTTCGTAACTTTTATCATGGAGGTTAGGAAACCCCAACCGTAAGGAATATAGAGATAAAAAAATTTAATTCTTCTCTTTCTATATTTATGACCTTAGTTTTATATATTATAGGCTAATCTTTTTAATCGCTTTTGAGTAATCTAGATTTTAAATTTATCATTATGTTTTGCCTCATCTTAATTTGAAATCGGTGCAAAGAGTTATGATTATCCTAATTTGAGATATTCAAAATTTCTTATTCTTTTAGAAGAATTTTATTTGAGCTAAATTTATATTTTTAGATATTTGATTTGATTCTGTCCTTTTGATATATTTTAAAAGATTTCTTTATGGACTTGTAAAATTTAGAATTGAGTAAATTCTATCTTTGTGTATCAAGAGATAAGATTTATAAATTTAGCTAGTCCTAACCTAGTTTTAACATAATAGAATATGGGTTGGTACTTGAATTAGGAGGCTATTTTAGCCTTCGAATTATTATGTTTTAAGTTAAAATTTATTACATATTTAGTTTTATATGCTTCCTAATTTTTTTATAAAATTTCATGATAATTTAAGATCGTTTGATCAGTTAAAATAGTGAAGAAAAATTTCTTCGTAGAAAAATTTCTTCGCAGATTATATGATGGTTTGATTGATACTTAGTTCATTTGATTATAGAGTAAATTATTAAAATAATAATAATAAAATCTAGATGAATTTTTAGGTCATGTATAGTTTATTTTATGATAACTTTAATCAAAATTTCTATAAATTATTATAAAATTAATAATTCAAGAGGTAGGGTTCTTAACTAAGATATCTTATGACCTTGTACTACTAATTTGATAGGTGTATCACTCCCTAGCACATCCCTAGCACATCCTAGACTTATATGATTCTCATGAGTTGAATATATATATATTTTTTATAAGTATAAAAATATATGAATAATAAAAAATCTTATATGCATATAAATGATGACATAAAGTGTAGGAGTGTATAGATATGTTACTATTATGACATTCGGTGTGAGAGTATACATATATATTATGGCGTGTGATGTGAAAGTATATATATATATATATATATATATATATATATATATATATATATATATATAACGTCTAGTGTGAGAGTGCACATATATATTATGATGACATGTGATATAAGAGTATATGTATATGTTATGATATAGGACATATAAGTCAATGAATTTATTATACTTCCTACATGTGCATATAATCATTTCAAATTATTTGGATGTAGAATTTTATCTTTTTATTTTACATATGCTATATTATAAGATTATACTTGCTAAAAAAATAATAATAGGATGAGGAGTTTACTATTAAATATCTTATGCCAACGATTTTGAAATATTGAATACATGACATAATGCATGCTCACTTAAATAAAACTATAAAAGTTTATACTTACTAAGTGATGATTTGAATTCTCTTTTATAAGGATACTAATTGATACTAATTGGGTTGGGAAGTAAGCACGTGCAAATTTATACCTGCGCAAATATGAATGATGATCTACAGACATTTTGTATGTGTAAATTTTAGATATATTTTATTTATATTTTTATTATTATTAAAAATTATAATTGTTAATAAATATCAAAAATATTATGTATATGCGAAACTTCATCATTTTATCTAGTAAATTAGAATGTTTTAATCGTAAGATTGTCTAATTTATATTATACTTTTATCGATAATAATAAAAAAAATTAAAATATAATATCTTACTTTAATCATATGTATACATACGGTATGGATAGAAGTATAAGTAGAGTGTTACAAATACTCTTATATTTTTTATATAATAGAGCTTTTAAAGAGTATTAGTATAATAAAAATTAAATATAACTATATATAAAATATAATATAATATAAATTTTTATATTTTGAAGGAATATATACACATGTTAAAATTAATTATAAAGAATAAATAGATAAAAGATGTCCGCACTCTAAAGTGACATCTCACATCAAATGTCCCCATCCAACGCGTCGCAAATGTGCCACTCTATGGGCGGCCGAAACCACTTCGGCGAAGCCACCACGCACCCACCTGCAATCTCCTTCGCTTCCTTTCACCTCACTCCACTCGATCATGCCATTGTCTTCCTCTTTCATTGTCTTCACGTGCCACTTCTTCTTCCTTTTACGTCACCTTGTCCAACAACAGATGAAGCACTTGCTTTTCCTGTGAAGTATCCGATCCTTTTACATGTACATGGATTGCATCATGTACACCATGCAAAGAACAGCAGCAGCAGAAGAAGAAGAGCAAGAAATGAATCGGTCCGTACCTTTTTCCTGTGCTCTCTAAAGTGAGACAGTCACACACCATCCATTATTCTACTGCTTCATGGGCCATGTGTTTTCTCTTCGGCTATTCTTATTCGGTTTGCTGTTCCTCCACTTGTTTCCACCACTCGAAAAAGCAGGAAGCAAAGAGGCATATCATCAGTCTGTGTCTCACCTTCTTCTCTAAGTTTCTTCTCTGTTACCAGAAGAAACAGGAGGAGGGTTTAAAAGAAGGCAGACAGGTAAGAGGGAGGAGAGAAGAGAAGCAATGGAGAAAGGAGGAGAGAGGTTAGTGGGAAGATCCCACTTCTCACTCACATGCAGACTCTTGAGCCAGTACTTGAAGAAGAATGGCAGCTTTGGTGACCTTGGTCTTCTGCTGGCTCCAAGAGCAATTGACCACCAAGCTAAAGGTCAGATTCTAATGATCTATGGTGTCCTAGTTTGATCTCGACACTGAATCTTTTTCTGAGTCTCCCAGATTTGCAGTGTTTGTACTTTGATCTTAGTCAGAGAAATAATACAACCAAGTTTTCGTTCACCAATTCTTATTTCTTAATGTTCTGCCTTTTTCTTCATCTTTCAGGGAATTTTTGGGTACCCAACACCATCTGCTTCAAACCAGGAAATGAAGTCTCAGGAATGGATCATCACCATGCTGACAAAAGTACAGATAAAAATGCTTCAAATTCTCTGGAGCTGATGGTTTCCCAGCACTCCATCAGCCTTAACTCTTCTGCCATTCCGAGAACAGAGGAATCTACCAAACCTTCGGATGCTAAGTAAGATTTAGCTCCAAAACTATCTGTTTCTTTCATGTTTCCAGCTAAAGAATATAATTCTAAGATGGATACCTCAGGGAGATTGGGAAGGACCAGTTGACGATCTTCTACGGCGGACAGATTCTGGTGTTCGACAATTTCCCCGCAGACAAGGCCAAAGATCTGCTGCTCATGGCGAGCAAAGAGAGCATTGCAGATCCTGCAGCTGACTGCACCTCGAATGAACCGGCGGTGGCGCTGCAGAGTAGTCTGCCAGAGCCCGGCCAGGCTAATTCTTCCGGTAATTACCCTTCGTTAACATTCTTGATGCTTCTTCACATCATGCTCATGGATCCTCCATTGGTGACAGACATGCCCATAGCGAGGAGGAACTCCCTCAACCGATTCCTTGGGAAGAGGAAGGACCGGTCGGTACTTCTCCCTCGTAATTTTCCTTTGCTTCCCCATGATTGTGTGTTGATCCTGAGCTCTGAACTTTTAGGATGGGCCATGCACCATATCAAGTCCATGGTGGATCAGCAGGGCCGGCGGCGGCAAAGCCAGCGGAGAACCAGCCATGGCTCAGCTTGGGTCCTAAACCAGAAAGCAATTCTCAGAGTAGCAGATAGCTTGAGATCAAGACGTTGATTTGTAGGCACTGTTCCCCTGCATCCTGCTTGGTTGAGACCAAGACATGCCTGGGGATGTGCAAGTAGTCCTCCCATTGTTTCTTACGATGCTGCTATATGTTAAGACCTTCTTTTGGTACATCGTCTTCTTCTCTCTGCTTGACGAAGGAAGGCTTTTGTGACCCCATACCAATCGAACCGATCCTGACCATCCGATGGAGAGAATCGAAAAGGAGCCCGAATCGTAAGGCGCCGCAAGGCGATCCCGCACAAGATGCCTCGCTCACGTATGAATTGACACGTGGACGGACCATTCCCTGTTGGCGAGAGAGGGGGCGTAAGCATCATTGTTGGGGCCAAAACTGTCATTCTAGTTTCGACTATAAACAGGCCCTTCTTTTTCTCCTCCCTTTCCTCTCCTCGCTCTTCTCTGTTTCTCTCGACAGCCCTTCGTTTCCTTCCGCAATGGCAGCATCTCCTCCCTGTTCGTGAACGCCTCTCCATCTGCGATGCCTCGGAAGGTGATCGCCGTCCCAAGCACGCAATCCTATCTTGAATCTTTTTCCTCTTTATGATCCCATGATTAAACAATTTCCGGCTCTGATCTTAAAAAAGATGTTTTTGGTCTCTTTGTTTCCACATTGATTCGGTGCTATTCCAATCCAATTCTTTACGCAATAGAGATTCTTATTTCCTGTTGGAAATTGATATGTTGATGGTCGTATTTCATGACTTTCTGGCGGAACATCTGCTTGTTTTGGTTTACCTTATGAGCCAACATGACATTGATCGAAAATGCCAAGTTGGTACAGGCACTACATACATTTCCCTTTAAATTAATTGTTCTTATGTTTCTTTGATGCAATCATGACGTTCTTGTAATGTGGCAATGTAATAAGGAACCTGTGTGGATGATAGAACATTCCGGCTGCAATTTGAAGAAAATATTAGGGTGTTTATTTGAGTATGTTTTATATTATTTTGAGAAAAGGTTAGGCTGTTGATGCATACCAAGATACACATAATCTGATTCGATTATATTTAAGCCCTTTTTGCAATTGGAAGCAAGAAACTACAAGACATAATCCTGGATTGTCTGTATTTGATGCGTTCTTCTATTTAAAGAAATCAAGGAAGAAAATTCCAACTGCATTATGCTCGTGCAATGTGTACTGTCTATAGGGCCCATAAATTCCATGTTTTGGGCCATTTTGGAATATGATTAGTGATACAGTGATGCTAATCACCACATGCCTTCATGTTTGTTCAATCGCCATAAGTTCTGAAGATGTTTTTACTGCTTCATACCATGTGTCATTGTTTTAATCGTTTGATGGGTGTCCCAAGCTGAGGGCTACCATTGTTTTAAGCCTAATCATTTTGATAGATTCAGAAGAAACATCACAATAGCATTCTTCTTCTTTTTTTTAATTTGAAAAGCATTTTCATTCAATTAAATGATATATGATACTCACATGTGGACTTGAGTCTGAAACCTATCACTTGTGCAGTAATATACTAACCAACTTGGATGCCTCAACAAAGACATTCTTCTTCAGTTTAAATTTGAATTGTATATTTGTGGCAGCAGGCAGTGTGTTACAATGTTGTGCTCCTTCCCATCAAGCCATGGATTAAGCAGTTCAATATTTCCTTGATCTGCATCGTCATTGTACCAATTGATAGAGATTCATCACCAGTCTAAAACGAAGTTTTATTAGGTTAAGAATACATTGGTACTACATAAAGGCCTTATTTCTTTGATTTGAGTATGATAATATTTTTAGAAGCTGAAACTTAATTAAACATTGTGCCAGGTGAAATTTGATCAAATCTGTGCTTTTTAAAACTTTGCATTTGATTTTATTAGCATTCAGGCATTGGACTCCATCTTGGTGTTATTTATTTTGCTTCCCAATAATTAACCAAAGTTTTGTCTTGTACAGTCAGAAGAACTATGAATTCTTGTGATCACTGATACTTGGTGTGCCTGATTCATCACTGTTGGTACTCTGTGTGTCCATTGCTTGTTAAGTCCTCCCACCATGAGCGACGAAAGTGTGAAGATGACAGGGATCTGGCAGATAGTAAGACTCAGAGAGATGCTGCATAAATGGCAATTGGTTGCCCTCAGTAAAAAGGAGGAGCAACCATGTTCATCTGGTATTCCCCCTTCTGTCGACAAGCGCCTAAAGAATGTGTTGTCCCAATGTGACTCAGATGAAGAGAGCTGCCAAAGCCCGCAACCCCCACCTGATGTCCCCAAGGGTCACTGCCCGGTCTACATAGGACCAGAGCAGCGGAGGTTCGTCATACCGACAAGTTACCTGAGCCTTCCAGTGTTTAAACTGCTCCTAGAGAAGGCTGAGGAGGAGTTTGGATTTGATCATCAGGGCGCGCTCATGATCCCTTGTGAGGTGGAAACTTTCAAGTATATTCTCCTCTGCATGGAAAGATATAAAAAGGGCCTCATTGATGATGGTGAGTTCCTATTTCATTCCCTTTATTGTCTATCCAAACTCAAGCTTGTCCTTTTTGCTGCATAGTTTGCACAGATTTTCATACCACTTGCTCTAGCAGTCTATATTCCAAGTTTTCATGATAGTTAAATTCTATGGAACCTAGGAATGGTCGTCCAAAACATAATAGAAGAAATAGAAAACTCACTTCTGACTCAATTACAAGGGAAAAGAGAAACAAAAGGTAGAGTGAGATGCCAGCATATCCCACTTATTCATTCTTCTGTTTTGCTTCTGCAGAAGGAAATCCAACAGGCTTAGAGGAATAGTACTACTTGGACTTGTTTGCATTCTGCAGTGTCGAAGGCCTGATTCATTTACAGCTAAGTGGTTGCCTTCTGATCAAAGATAGAGATTTCGTTTTTGCTAAGACAAATTTGTTGGAATCCTATGTACTCAGTGTATTGCGTGTAAGGATTTGAGGTTCAACCCTTTCTGTTTTCCTTCTTCTTCCCTTCTTTTCCTTATGAATCAATGGGTTTGCTGTACTGGTTCTTTACAGTCTCGAGAAATGATTCTGTTAACATGTGACTATT